>NW_026020705.1:2010514-2126912 GCF_900185275.1 Solanum verrucosum
TTATGTTTCTTTCCTTCTTTCTTTTTTGAAAAAAAGATTGTGTTAAAATGCAGCAATCAAGGATCAAATCAGGGACCTCAAGGTCTTAAATGAGCATGTTTGCCGCTAGACCACTAACCTTTGTTGTATTTAAGGGTGTTCATTTATTTATATATCCAGATAATAGAAAATATTTTACCTATATACACGATATAATTTTTCGGTGAAGGGTGTTCGGCTGACCACCTTTACTTAGTTGTTGCTTCGTCCCTGGGCGTGTCAACCGTTATAGAAGGGTCAATAAGGCAGATTCTCAAGAACGTAAATTCTTTAAATTTTCCACCCTCTCTTCAATGGTAAATCAGACTATGCTTACTCCAAAAATATCCAAATGTTGCTCCAAGCTTAGGGAAAAGGGGGAGGAAGGATTCTAGCGCAATGTGGGTCAAACTCATGGATATTTTATCTATGTTTGTCATGAGTTTCCCCTCAGTGTTCATGTCACCCCCCTAGCCTACACCCTGGACGTGGCCGGCACTCGAGAACCATTGCTGGCCCCAAGCGAATCCTTGGCCTGGCTTAACTTTTAGAGGAAGACTTACTCATAATAAAAGAACTTTAAAAAGTAAATTGTAACTCAAATGATAACTTAGAATATTTTAGAAATAAAAATTCCACTAGCCAAAGTGGCAACTCAAGTCTCAACATAAACGAATGAAACTGAAAAGACTTATTAACTAGTGTATATATATCTATGAAGCCTCTAATACTATGCGGGATGATGGGACAAGACCCCCGATCACCCTAACCAAACTGAAATGATAAAACATAATAAAGGGATCCTCCGGAAAGCAAGGAGGCTCACAATTGACTCTGGAACTCTACTGGATCAATGAAGCTCTGGAGACTGATCCTGGTTACCTATATCTGCATCATAAAAGATGTAGGCCAAATGGCGTTAGGACATGGAATGTACGACCACGTGAGGGGAAATCTAAAACAAGACATAAGCTTGAACTAGAACAAAAAGAAACACTTACCTCGTCTCAACTCTACTCAACTCATTTCAATATAAAACAGTAATAAATATGCAGTATAAGGAAAAACTTTAAACGGTAGATAACAACTCAATGTATTAGAAAATACAATGTAAAGTATGTTTGTATATATATATATATATATATATAAAGATACAAAATAAGTTTGTGGGAGTTTCTCTAACCAACAACCATTACTATGAACTATGTGATGATACAACGTCTAGCCCACGCTGCCAGAACTGTCCTATACTTTGTCGGGGTATAGAACCTACTATTAAGTGGATCCACTAGTCTATGTTGAAAAGCATTAAGGAGTCATCTAAAAAGTATGAGCCTTCTTGAACACGTTGACTACATGGTTTATGGAGACTTTGAGTTATCTGAACTCGTCCCCATATCAGTGCTCAATACTGCTCCCAAAATGTAACTAGCTCATATGTTTAAAAAACATAACTTTTTCTGTGGTTTGAGATTATTACTAAAAAATCTCTTTTAAAAGAGATGTTACTAAAACTACTCAAGAATGCTCTTTTGGAAATCGGTGTTTTCTCTCATCTTAAATATGAAAACATTACTCTTGGGAATATTTAGTTCTCATATATCATTTTAAAGAAAAGGAACTTCACTCTTAGTCTTACTCAACTCAATGCTCAAATCTTAAAACAAGTTTAAAACAATTGTAAAAGACTTTTTGAAAAAACTCGAAGAACTCTCAAGACTTGACTCTTAGCTCTACCTTAAATTTGAATTCATGGATTCAAGGTTATTATTCATGTTTATGGATGATTTTTAGATGTTTATAAGTCATTTAGAGTAGTTCGAATAAATATGAAGTGTTAGTACACTTTAGAAGGACTCGGAAAGGCAAAACGACGGAAAACAGGTGAGGGCAAATGTCCCAGGCGCACTGTTGGCGCGGAGCACCAGCCCCTGATGTTCAGAGAGTCAATCTTGGCACATTGCTGGCGCATCACACCAGCCCTTGCTGGCGCACCACCCTCCCCCTAGAACGTTTCCGACAAATTTTTCTACTCATTTTTTGACCTTAATTAGATTAGATTTGATTATTTTTCTCAATTTATCTTTAGATTAAGTTACCCAATACATGTACACAAGAATCTACTCAAAAACAACTCTTAAAATCGATATGATTATCTCAAGAACTCATCAATCCCATCCTAATTCAAGAACGGAAGCAAATTCAAGAACACTAATCAAGAACATCTAACCATCAACTTTTTAGGATGAAATTACGCTGAAAATAACATGATTGGCGCGTGGGTGAACGAACCCAATGCTATTTGAACTCACATACCTCTTAGGGATGAAACCCTTGGCGATATCCAGAACAAAATCCTCAAGAACTTGACGAATGCTTGACTTTTCTCCTTTTACTCCTCTTCTTGAACTTCTCTCAATACCCTAGCGTAAATTTGGATTTGTAAAACTGAACCAAATCAGTTTAGAATCCTAGAAATTACCAAATTTTGTTTTAAGTTGATTGGGTAAGGAAAGGATCAAAATACCCCTCTTAAATTTGTGTAACTTTCCTTAACTAGATAGCCTGACTTTAAAAAGGCATATCTCCCTCATACGAGCGAAAGAGGATTTCAAGACCTTTCATTTGATATCTTGTGGGCCACCTAACTCATCATGTACTGAAAGTTATGGTCGTTTGAAGTTGACCCTAAACTCATAACTTATGCATAATTTGCAAAATTTCAGATTTTGCTATTTCCAATTTAGTTCTTTTTATTTTTAGCTCTATCATATACCAATGTGTTACAATATCTCCCCCTTGGGAACATTCGTCCTCGAATGAGATTACTCTAAGTAGACTAATGGTGTAACATCTAACATTCTGCTCAAACACCCAACAAGCAATATGTAACACAACATGTCAACTTAAAATAAATTCCAAGAAAAGTATTAGTACCTTAATTAAGAACTTCTCCGGACTCAAAGAGATATGGGTATCTCTTCCAAGTAGCCTCCTCAACAAACTGATTTCTCTACAAAACCTTAACTGATGCTACCTCCTTGGTTTTCAACTTGTGAACCTAGCGGTTTAAAAATTAGAACAAGAATCTCCTCATAAGATAAGCTATCCTTTATACCAATATCTTCAGTGGGTATGATAAGTGAAGGATCGCCCATACACTTCTTCAACCTGGAAATGTGAAATACCAGATGAACCGCTGCTAACTCTTGCGGTATCTCTAACTCATAAGCCATGTTACCGATCCTTTTGAATATTCTGTAAGGATATAATATATCAGGGACTAAGCTTCCCTTTCTTACCAAATCTCATAACACCCTTCATGGGTGAAACTTTCAACTAAACCCAATCATCAACTTCAAACTCTGTCTCTTTTCGTAACATCTGTATAGGATTTCTGATGACTTCGCGGTGTTTTCAATCTTACTTGAATAACCTTCACTTTCTCCATAGCTTGATGAACTAAGTCTGGTCATATCAACCCAGCTTCACCAACTTCAAACCATCTAATAAGAGATATGCATCGTATCCCATAAAGAGCCTCACTAACTATTGTTGTAAGAAAACTCTATGAGAGGTAAGTGATCATCCAATTACCTTTGAAATCGATCACACACGCCCTCAATATCCTCTAAAGTTTGAATTGTGTGCTCTGCTTGACCATATGTCTAAGGATGAAAAGCGGTACTAAGGTTCAATTTTGAACCCAAACCTTTCTGGAAAGACTTCCAAAATTGAGCGGTGAATTGCGCACCTCTATCTGAAATAATAGATACCGAAACTCCGTGAAATCTGACTACCTCTTGAATATATAACTTAGCATAATCTTTTGCTGAATGGGTAGTCTTTACCGGTAACAAATGGGCTAATTTAATCATTCGATCTACAATCACCCAAATCGAATCGTGCTGCCTACGAGGCCATGGTAAACATGTAATGAAATCCATATTGATCATCTCCCATTTCCATTCTGGAAGATCTATATTTTGAGCCATACCACTGGGCCTCTAGTTCTCTACCTTGACTTGTTGGCAATTCAGGCACTTAGCAACGAACTCTGCAATACTCTTTTTCATACTATTCCACCAATAGACTTCTCTCAAGTCCCGATACATCTTTGTGGAACCCGGATGGATAGAATATCTGGAGCTATGAGCTTCCTCCATGATCCTCTCTTGGATTTCATCCACCCTTGGCACACACAATCTAACTTGGTACCTTAATACACCATCTCCCTTTGTTCAAAAGCCATCACTTTTTGCTTATGAACATCTGCCTTCAATTTAAGCAAAATAGGATCTTGATCTTGTTTCTCTTTCACTTCAGACACTAATGATGATTCAGTCCCATTAGTCACCACTATTCCTCCTTTGTTGGAATCCATTAGTCGAACTCCTAATCGTGCAAGTCTATGCACATCTTTTGCTAACTCTTTCTTGTCTTCCTTAACATGGGAAGTACTACCCATAGACAACTTGCTTAGAGCATCAACAACAACAATAGCTTTACTTGGGTGGTAGAGAATACTCATGCCATAATTCTTGAGTAACTCCAACCACCTCCTCTATCTGAGATTTATCTCTTTCTGGCTAAACACATACTTAAGACTCTTGTGATCGGTGAACATATCTACATGAACACCATAAAGATAGTGACGCCATATTTTCAAGGCGAATGCTACCTCAGCCAACTCTAGGTCATGGGTTGGGTAGTTCCTCTCGTGAATCTTAAGTTGTATGGAGGCATAAGCTATAAGCTATAACAATGCCATAATGCCTTAATACACAACTTAATCCAACTCGAGACACATCACAATTTACCACAAAACCTTGCATACCTTCTGGTAAGGTCAATACTGGGGCAGTAGTCAACCGCTTCTTCAATTCCTGAAAGCTTTTCTCACAAGCTTCAGACCATTGAAACTTAACAATTTTCTGAGAACTTGGTCAATGGGGATGAAATAGATGAAACCCCTCGACAAACCTTCTATAATAACCAGTCAATCCCAAGAAACTCCTAAAATCGGTTGGAGACGTGGGTCTAGGCCAGTTCTACACTACCTCTATCTTTTGAGTGTCAACTCGAATTCCATAAAGGAAACAATATGGCCTAAGAATGCCAAAGACTCAAGCCAAAATTCACACTTAAAGAATTTAGCATATAACTCCTTATCCCTTAGAGTTTGGAGAACTATTCTAAGATGACTAGCATGATCTTCCTTATTTCTCAAATAGATTAGAATGTCATCAATGAATACGATAACAAACATATCTAAATAAGGCTTAAATACTTCGTTCATAAGGTCCATGAACGTTACATGAGCACTAGTTAATCCAAAGGACATAACAAGGAACTCATAATGACCATAACAGATCATGAAAGTTGTCTTAGGGATATCACTTTCTCTTACTCTCAACTGATGATAGCCAGATCTGAGGTCTATCTTAGAAAAACAAGTGGCACCCTGAAGTTGATCAAAGAGATCATCAATTCTCGAAAAAGGATACTTATTCTCGATAGTAACCTTGTTCAACTGATAATAATCTATAAACATTCTAAGAGAACCATCTTTATTTCTCACAAATAAGATCGGAGCACCCCAAGGTGAGACACTTGGTCGAATAAAATTTTTCTTAAGAAGATCTTGCAACTGCTCTTTTAACTCTTTCAATCTACTGGAGACATTCTATATGGCGGAATAGAGATAGGATGAGTATCAGGAAGAATATCTATACCGAAGTCTATTTCTCTCTAAGATGGACTAATGTTTGCGTAATCAAGGCATAATTTCCGATGCAAGTATCTACGATCGTACAATAGTTTAGTAACCCAACCAAGGGTTGGGATCGTTCCCAAGAGAGTGGTTTTGAGAATTAATAGAAAAATAAAATTTAGTTCTAACTAGTTGTAGCTAAAGACATTAACGATTAAAAATATTGTAAATTAAATAGGGACACAAAAGTGTCAATTAACAATGGAGTTTTGTCACTAGTAACTAAAACCAACAAAATAAACAAGGATTTCTAAGTAATGAGAAGGGATCCTTGGAATGTGATGGGAATACGGGTTAAGCTAGATTATTGGGTACATGCTTTCGATAGAAGATTCATAGAATAATTGTGATTAGGCTAAACTTTAAGGGGATAAGCTCTCTCTCGAGCAACTTACCCCGTTTCAAATGTGTTCCTCTTGGACACCCACTTGCCGCATGAAGACCAGCCTACGTTAACCCACTCACTCTCTCGAGCTGAGTGTGTGGGAATGAGACTAGGATTCACTCTCTCGAGCTGAACCTCATGTTTACCCACTCCCACTGGCCATCAATTTAGTAGTTTTAGTTTTACGACCTCTCTCTCGAGCAAGACGAAAACACATAAATAAACTTGTATTTGCAACTACAAATTCATCCACAACTACTAAACGAAATCACAATTAAACTACAATTAAACTATTAGCAAGCAAGACCCAACAATTGTCTTAACCCATATTTGCTAAATCACACCCCAAGAATTGGGGTTTTTAGCCACACATGTATAAGGGAAAGAAATTTATACCAAATTGAGTTCGCATTCAATTGGGTATAAAGATTTAAGTCTTGATACATGCCAAAATTGAAGAATCCAAGAGATCCAAACCCAAATCTTAAAGATGAAACCCTTTGGATCCTGAAGTCTTCAAAACCCTCTCAAACATAGAGAAAAAATATTAAAAAGTACTATTCTATATGAAAATTATAATAATTGTTCGACACTTAAAACTACAACTTTAACTAGTATTTATAGTTTTCACAAATTTGTGTTGCAATGGATCATTCAGAGTCGTTAGTTGGAATCGCCTATCAACTTGGTGATTCTCCCTTTGGTGTAGTTCATGGCCGTCTTGCACCAGCCTTCAACATTGTCGTGCTCTAGGTCATTGGGCGACATAGTACTGCTTCGCAAAACTTCTCGGCGACGCGCCGACTGCTCCCTTTTTCTGTTGACTTGATCCTTTCCTTCATGGCTCAGCACACTGGAATAAAAGGTGAAGTAAGACCCTTCAACGACTCGCCAAGTAGACTCGGCGATCCTCAGGCCTTCATTTCTTCATTCTTTTCAGCCTTTTCGTTCCTTTTTGCGACGTAGTGTGCATGCTTTCCATCAAACTTCAAATACCTGAAATTTAAGGGTTTTCATTAGATATTGAGATAAAATAAGCATTTGAGGACACAATTTCTATTAAAATGTAGCCCTAAATGAGTCCAATTTATGGACTATCAACACCCCCAACTTAAACTTTTGTTTGTCCTCAAGTAAAACTCAAGTTCATCCATTCAGAAAAGGTGTCTCGAACAGTGTTACATAAGACTCAATCATGAATGCACATAACAAGATTCAATTTACTTATGCAAGGATCAATTGTGTACTCAAAGATTCAAGTTGTGACACACCATTACCAAAGATTCTCAAGCTCACAATACTTACTTCAAATGCAAGTTCAGGTTAGCAAAAGCCTTCAAATGCCCTCACACAAATGATGATTCCATTTTCACACGCAAAGGTATAATTAATTTAAAGTTTAGGAATCATATACAACGCTCACACTCACAAAGATGAACAACATGCATGCTTTCACCCATAGGTTTGCCCATATTTTCCAATCAACATTTGTTTCGACTTTCTCAAGATCACAAAGGTCTTAACAAGGCTTGTAACGGGGTTGAGTGTAAAGGTATGGTCATTTAGGCTTAGTGACTTTCATCCTCATGAAATGTGGTTCTCACAACACTTCCTTTCCTTTTCCTTCATCATTCTCTTTAGTGCTCATAAGTCATCCTATTATTCACTTTCCATGGATTGTTTGGGAACCCGATCTCTTTTGTACTTTATTCCACAACTTTCTTTTTCATTCTTTTTCTTTTTCTTTCTCTTTTTTTTTTTTTTTTAATCTATGGAGGGGTTCCATTTTCTTAAAACCATGGGTAAGAGGAGACTTTCCTTGAACTTCTTGATTTGCCCTTATCTTTTCACCACACCCCCAACTTAGGCTTTTGGCCTAAGTTGGCTATTCAACTAACCACAATTCAAGAGGATTATAGGTAATGGATTAAGAAATGTCTAGTTTTCCTCAAGTTTCTTCCAAAGAAGGCTAAGGCTCAAAGGGTGTTCAAGAGAGAATCACACGCTTACAAGGTAGGTCACAAAAGAGGTATATGTCAAATTGGTTCACACTCTTCGAAGTTGCCTAAGATCATATCAAGAGAAAGCCTTACTTAGTCAACCAGACCAACAGGGCAAATTCTAGGTGTTGTCATGCATGGTTCCAGGTAAGCTTATCACACAAGGCATCGACACTTAAGTCAAACAAGACTTCACACTTTTTCTAGTGTGCAACGGTCATCATAAGATAATTGATTTGATAAATGGCTAATCACAACGAGATGCAAAGAGTTCACATATTGTCTATGCAACTTCATTTGGTCTCATCGTAGCTGTACATTCATGTTCATTCGATTGTAAGCACTATTCAACTCATCGGTATTGGTCGAAACCGAGACTCAAATTTACCAAGGAAGAGCCACATTCATGAGCATATAAAGGGTGGTGAAGATGTGCGAAAAATTCAAAAATTTTCGAAAAGGTCAAAATCATTTTGCAATTCAAAATAAAAAAGAAGCCACAAGCTCAAACATCCACAGAAAAGCAGTATTTACACAATTTTAAATAGAACAGCCCAAATATAAACGCTAAACATGAATCATGAGTGGCACATAAAGGTGGTCCTCACCTCACCACAAATAAAAACATTTTCCCTCAAATGCGAATAACAAACATCTGAAAATACAAATAGAGAAAAACAGAGAGGGAGGCAAAGGATAATCCTTTTTAAGCAGTTGTTTCATCTGTCGGGGCAGCATGGTTCTTCTTGCGACTTTGGGTGTAGTTGTCGATGTTGCTTCGGGTTGTAGACCTTCAACAATTGTAGCATTAAAAAGAAGGCGAGGTGGGGATGTTAAGTTGATCACTGAGTGGTTCAACGAGCTCTACACAACTTTTCTAAGCAACCCAACGTGCCTATTTTCAACCCACTTACTCAAATGCTTTACAACCATCCTACTTTAACTATGCAAAGAGTTAAACTTAAGCAAGACCCAACTCATGCAAGCACAACCCCCTTTTGCGATAACCAATTGAGAGTTGAATAACTAGGAATGCAATCTAATTTCCGAGCATAAATCGATGCTAAAATACTTAGTTAATGTAGGTTTATGTAAAGATTAATGTGCAAAGGTGCAGTTGGAGGCATGAAGATGTATCAAAGTGAACCGTGTTGAGAATTTTAAACCTTTTGTCTCACAAGCCGCTCAGATCCAAACCACTCGGCGATATAAGTTGTAGTCGCGGAGTATTTTGGCGAGTCGCTCGATAATCACTTGCCTCGCCTATTCCTACAGAGCTTTCGAGTAAGCTTGGGAATCCAAACGACGGTCTCCATCGAGATCGCCGACAGAGTCGGCGATGCGCCAATAATTTCAACAGTTCGTCAAGTTTGACAGGTCCCAACTTGAAGATATCTTTGAGTCAAAAAGGCGGATAGGTTGGGTTCACCGACCTCTTCGGCGAATCGGTGATTGGACTTGTTATTCGCCACTATACAGTGTTTTGAACACTTTTCTACACTTCAACCTGTACAAACAATATACCGTTATTTTATCAGTATGCAAATACAAAATGATAAAGCGTTTTGGGTTGCCTCCCAAACTGCGCCTTAGTTAACATCGCGACACGATGCAAGTCAACAACTATTCTTCATCCTCGGAGTCAGCCATGGTGTAGTTAGGGCGAATCCTTGGCGAACGATGGATAGCGACCTGTCATCAAATGGGTGATTTGAGCATCCTGCAGCTGAATAGTCTTGGAGTTTGAGGTAGACGTTTTATTCAGCATTTTAATGTTGTCCTTCATCTCATTTAATTTCTTGTCTTGCTCTTCAAGTTTTTGTTGAATGAGAGAAAGAGCATTGTCCGTTTGCACATCCTCATGCTTCTTCCCGTGTGTACATTCTCGAAGAACGAAGTTATTTTTTCTTTTCCATGGCTTGTGATTCCAACCCCATGACTTGTTTGGACAGAACGTCTACTTGAGCCACTAGTGCATCCCACTCGTGTTTCTTTTGGGCCTCTTTGTTGGTTTCAACCATACCATCAAAGAGTGTTGCGACGGCTTTGTAAGGTTGGTGGAGAATACCACCCTCGAAAAGTTGATTGGCTATGCTCCTATTTTCAGATCCAATACCCCGATAGAAGCACTCCAACAGCATCTTGTCAGACATTCCATGAGATGGGCATGGTTGTAGCACTAATTGAAACTTCAGCCACATTTCTTGAATTGTCTCATTCCCTGCTTGTTTGAATGTCAGGAGGTTTTCCTTGAGGTTCAATAGTTTCATGAGGGGATGGTCTGTGTGGTACCCATAATGATCATCCATTCTATTTCCTTGCTTCGATATTCAAACAAGCAAAACAAAACTACAATTTAGATTAGTAAAGCTAAAACTAAGAAGAATAAAAAATTCTACATAACTAAGAATTCCCAAAAAACACAAGTCCCCGGCAGCAACGCCATTTTGATGTTTGCGTAATCAATACACAACTTCCGATGCAAGTGTCTACGATCGTACAATAATTTAGTAACCCAACCAAGGGTTGATATCGTTCCCAAGAGAGTGGTTTTGAAAATTAATAGAAAAATAAAATTTAGTTCTAACTAGTCGTAGCTAAAGACATTAACGATTAAAAACATTGTAAATTAAAAGGTGACACAAGAGTGTCAATTAACAATGGAGTTTTGTCACTAGTAAGTAAAAACAACAAAATAAACAAGGATTTCTAAGTAATGAGAGGGGATCCTTGGGTTGTGACGGGAATACGGGTTAAGCTAGATTATTGGGTACATGCTTTCGATAAAAGATTCATAGAATAATTGTGACTAGGATAAACTTTAAAGGGGATAAACTCTCTCTCGAGCAACTTACCCCGTTTCAAATGTGTTCCTCTCGAACACCCACTTGCCACATGAAGACCAGCTGATGCCTTAACCCACTCACTCTCTCGAGCTGAGTGTGTGGGAATGAGACTAGGATTAACTCTCTCGAGTTGAACCTCATGTTGACCCATTCCCACCGGCCATCAATTTAGTAGTTTTAGTTTTACGACCTATCTCTCGAGCAAGACGAAAACAAATAAATAAACTTGTATTTGCAACTACAAATTCATTAAATTCATCCACAACTACTAAACGAAATCACAATTAAACTACAATTAAACTATCAGCAAGCAAGACCCAACAATTGTCTTAACCCATATTCGCTAAATCACACCCCAAGAATTGGAGTTTTTAGCCACACATGTATAAGAGATAGAAATTTATACCAAATTGAGCTCGCATTCAACTGGGTATGAAGATTTAAGTCTTGATACAGGCCAAAATTAAAGAATCCAAGAGACCCAAACCCAAATCTTGAAGATGAAACCTTTTGATCTTTAACTCTTCAAACCCCTCTCAAACTTAGAGCAAAAATATCAAAAAGTACTATTCTATATGAAAATTATACTAATTGTTCGACACTTAAAACTACAACTCTAACTAGTATTTATTGTTTTCACAAATTTGTGTTGCAGCGGATCATTCGGAGTCATTAGTCGAAATCACTGATCAACTCGGCGATTCTCCCTTTGGTGTAGTTCATCGCCGTCTTGCACCAACCTTCCGCATTGTCGTGCTCTGGGTGATTGGGCGATATGGTACTGTTTCGCGGAACTTCTCGGTGATGCGCCGACTACTCCCTTTTTTCACCGACTTGATCCTTTCCTTCGGGGCTCAGCACACTAGAACAGAAGGCAAAGTAAGACCCTTTCGCGACTCACCAAGTGGAGTCGGCGATCCTGAGGCCTTCATTTCTTCGTTCTTTTAAACCTTTTCGTTCTTTTTTGCGACGTACTATCCATGCTTTCCTTCAAACTTTAAATACCTGAAACTTAAGGTTTTTCATCAGATATATATTGAGATAAAATAAGCATTTGAGGACATAATTTCTATTAAAATATAGCCCTAAATGAGTTCAATTTGTGGACGCATTAGGGACTCCAGGAAGATCATTTTGAAAGACTTCTGGAAACTCACTAATGACTGGAACTGACTAAATAGGTGGTGATTCAACAATAGAGTCATTAACTCGAACTAAGTGATAGATGCACCCCTTGGAAACTAACTTTTTGGCCTGAAGGTATGAAATAAAACGATCCTTAGGCACTGTTGAACTACTCATCCACTCAATAACTGGCTCATTAGGAAACTAAAACTTAACTACTCGAGTTCTACAATTAACTGAGGCATAACAGGCATGAACCCAGTCCATAAATAGAATGACATCAAAATCTACCATATCTAACTCAGCGAAGTCATCCATGGTGTCCTTGTGATTGACGGAAATGGTACAACCACGATAAACTCTCTCAGCTAGAATAGACTCACCAACAGGTGTAGAAACACTGAAGGGCTCAAGAAGTTGCTCTGGAAGAATCTCAAAATTTATTGTAATATAAGGAGTCACAAAAGATAGACTCTCTCCTGGGTCTATCAAATCATAAACATCAAAAGTAAAGACTTTTATCATAGCAGTGACAACATCTGAAGAATTCTCTTACTTTTGGCGACTAGTGATAGCATATAGATGGTTTACCCCTCCGCCGATCCCTGAAGTAGCTTCTCTAGGTGCAACTCTATCTGGTGGAGCAACTGAAGAAGATTGGGCTCTATTGCTCCCATTTCCATTACCTTGCTGGTTCTTAGGGCACTCTTTCATAAAGTGATCGTTCTGACCACACTTGAAGCAACCAGTGGAGCCATTACGACACACCCCTAAGTGGTTCCTACCACACTTAGCATATGCAGGAGTCCCATTACCTCCTTGTGCCAAACGACCTTAAGACTGTGCAGGTCTAGATCTGAAATTTTGTGAATTCTGATTATTGAACCCACATGTGTTTCTTGGTGCAGGTACACTAGCAGATGATGGAGCAGATTCCTTTTGCTTATGTTGGAACGATGACCAGTTTGTATTACTCTTCTGCTGCCCGGACTCATTCCATGTTGTCTTAGCTTTCTTGTTCTAAAACTCTTCTCTATCCCTCAACTCATCTTCCTCAACCTATTGAACATGGATCATAAGCCTTGTTATGTCCATATCCCCTATTAGCATAACTGTCTTGCCTTCCTTACTTGATAGACGAGACAACCCAGCAACAAACAAACTCATCATGCTCCTCATGTCAACAACCATTTTCGGAGCATAACAGGAAAGTTGGGTGAACTTAAGGTTATACTCATGCACACTCATAGATTCCTGCTTAAGACTGGGGAATTTTTCTTACCTTTACCTCTCTTAGCTCACGGGGAAAGAAACACCCCATGAAGGAACTCTCGAACACCACCCAGCTGAAGATTGGTGCCTCCTCTGCTCTACCCTTCTTCTATTGGTCAAACCAGATTCTAGCAACACCTTTCATTTGGTATGCGACTAGTTCCACTCGCTCAACATGAGCAACATGCATAACCTCAAACACTTTCTGCAACTCTTCCACAAAGTTTTTCGGATCCTGACACTTGAACTAGTGAAGCTTGGGGGATTCATCCTTAAGAACTCATGGATCCTTGATGTATCAGCCACATCCTCTCAATTCCCTTTTTGTTGCCCAACTTGGTTTGTCACAACTTGGCTCAATATCCGAATAACTTCTTGAAACTCAGCATTAGTGACCTCTCCTTGGGGTTGCACTTCTGGTGCATTGGGTACACATTGATCCTGAACATTCCTCCTAGCAGGACAACCTCTGACAACTATTCATAGAGGCATGATCTAAAAGATACGCGCAAGCACGAGTTACAAGGAGACTTTTTAGAGATGAACTCTATCACATGAAATAAGTATAAATGAAGTGCTATAGTTCTAAATGTTGCAGCCTCATAATTATTGATGTGGTGTGCTTCACGCCGATAACTAGGACTCTACAGACACGACTTCATATACACCCTAGGACTCTTGAACTCTGTGCTCTAATACCAAGTTTGTCACACCCCGAGGCTACACCCTGAACGTGGCCGGCACTCGAGAACCATTGATAGCCCCAAGTGAAACCTTGGCCTGGCTTAACTCTTAGTGGAAGGCTTACTCATAATAAAAGCACTATAAAAAGTAAACTTTAACTCAAATTATAACTTAGAATGTTTTAGAAATAAACATTCAACTAGCCAAAGTGGCAACTCAAGTCTAAAAATAAACAAATGAAAATGAAAACACTCATGAACTAGTCTCTATCTATCTATGAAGCCTCTAATACTATGAGGGATGATGGGATAAGACCCCTGATCATCCTAACAAAATTTAAATGATAAAACATAATAAAGGGATCCTCCAGAAAGCAAGGATGCTTACCAATGATTTTGGAACTCGACTTGATCAATGAAGCACTAGAAGTTGACCCTGGTTACCTGTATCTTAAAAGATGCAGGCCAAATGGCGTCAGTACATGGAATGTACGAACAAGTGAGGGGAAATCTAAAACAAGACAACTGGAACTGAAAGAAAAACTTACCTCGTCTCAACTCTACTCAACTCATGTCAATATAAAGCAGTATAAAGAAAAAACTTTAAACAATAGATAACAACTCGATGTATTAGAAAATACAATGTAAACTTTGTTTGTATATATATATAAAGATACAAATTAAGTTTGTGGGAGTTTCTCTAACCGATAACCATCACTATAAGTTATGTGATGATACATCGTCTTGCCACGCTGCTAGAACTGTCCTATACTTTGTCAGGTTATAGAACCTACTACTAAGTGGATCCACTAGTCTATGCTGAAAAGCATTAAGGAATTATCTAAAAAGTATAACCCTTTCTACCTACGTTGGCTACATCATTTATGGAGACTTTGACTTATCTGAACTCGTCCCCATATCGGTGCTCAATACTACTCCCAAAATGTAACTAGCTCATATGTTTAAAAAACATAACTTTTTATGTGCTTTGAGAGTATTACTCAAAAAAAATTCTCTTAAAATAGATGTTACTAAAACTACTGATCAAAGTTCTTTTGGAAATCAGTGTTTCCTCTCATCTTAAATGTGAAAACATTTACTCTTGGGAATACTTAGTTCCCATATATCATTTTAAAGAAAATGAACTTTAATCTTACTTTTACTCAACTCAATGCTCAAGTCTTAAAACAAGTTTAAAACAATTGTAAAAGACTCGAAGAACTCACAAGACTTGACTCTTAGCTCTACCTTGAATTTGTGTTTATGGATTAAAGGTTATTATTCATGTTTATGGATGATTTCTATATGTTTAGAAGTCATTTAGAGTAGTTAGAATCAATATGAAGTGTTAGAACACTTTAGAAGGACTCAGACGAGCTAAACGACGGAAAACGGGTGGGGGCAGACGTCCTGGGCGCACTGTTGGCACTGCGCGCCAACCCCTAAAGTTGAGATTCAATCTTGGCGCACTACTGGCGTGCCACGCCAGCCCTTGTTGGCGCACTGCTGGCGCGCCGTGCCACCCTCCCCCCAGAACGTTAGGATTAATTTTTCAACTCATTTTCTGATTCGACTAGATTCGATTCTTTTTTCTCAATTTATCTTTAGATTCAGTTACCCAATACATGTACACAAGAATATTCTCAAAAACAACTCCAAAAATCGATACAATTATCTCAAGAACTCATCAATCCCATCATAATTCAAGAACGAAAGCAAATTCAAGAACACATCAAACCTTCAACTTTTTAGGATGAAATTACGCTAAAAATAATATGATTGGCATGTGGGTGAATGAACCCAATGCTATGTGAGCTCACATACCTCTGAGGGATCAAACCCTTGGCGGAATCCATAACAAAATCCTCAAGAACTTGACGAAAGATGATCTTTTCTCTTTTTTCTCCTCTTCTTAAATTTCTCTCAAAACCCTAGCGTAAATTTGGGTTTGTAAAACTGGACCAAATCAGTTTAGATCCCTAGATATTACCAAATTTCGCTTTTTAAGTTGATTGGGTAAGGAAAAGACCAAAATACCCCTTTTAAATTCGGGTAACTATCATTAACTAGACAGTCTGAATTCAAACGAGCATATCTCCCTCATACGAGCTCAAAAATTAGCAAACCCAAAGGCGTTGGAAAGAGGATTACAAGACCTTTCATTTGATATCTTATGGGCCATCTAACTCATCCTGTAGTGAAAGTTACGGTCGTTTAAAGTTGACCCTAAACTCATAACTTATGCATAATTTCCAAAATTTTAGATTTTGCTCTTTCCAATTTAGTTCTTTCTATTTTTAGCTCTATCAAATACCAAGGTGTTACAGTTTAGAGTTATTCAACAGTATTTTGGCGTCCAGGTAGGCTAGGCTTAACTCAACAGTTAGAAATGTCTTTGATTGCATAATACTTGTGAATTTCAGTAGTTGTATCCATAGTCCTTCAGACACAGAGTCGGGGTGGATGAATGCGTCCCTATGGTTGTCTAGGATGGCAGAGTTCTTGGGGGTTATCCTAGGGGTGTTAATTTGTGGGTAATAGGGTCATAAGTGAGAAGAAACATCCAAAAAGAGTCATCCGGTTTTAGGTGATGGTTGTTCCAAGTTATGATATGTAAGCATGTTAACAACCTCCTTCATGAAACTAGTACAATGCATTGACGAAAACATAAAGGTTGAATGTGAAATGATAAATGGTTGACGATCTCTTGCGATGAAGGTGTTCTATTTACTTGTATTTCAAGTGTTTTTGTATATCATTGTAATTGTGATTGTGTTTGTGTGACTATCAACTGACTTGGGTACCACATGTTACGTTGTGATTTTACTTTCGTTTTAAAAACCACTTTTTGAAATGTTCTAAGTATAAAATAATTTAAGAAAAACACCAAGAAAAGATTTGCCACTTAATTTTATAAAGAAATTAAAAAAAAAAACTTAATTTAAAAAGGTCTTGACAGATAAACCTTTAAAAATTTAGAGAAAATGGGTAAGCGGTTCTTATTTCTACTTTAAGAAGTGATAGCACTTAAAGTAGCCGCTAACATGCGGTTATCCGATGACTTGACCAAAAATATTTGACTAACTTGTTTTTTTGAAACTGAAAACATTTGAATCTTTTGACAAAAAGACTTTATTTAAAATAATTTTGAAGTGAATAAAATTTTAGCCAAAATGACTAAGTAAAAAGGTCTTTAAATCATTTTAAAAATAAAACTATCATGAAATAATGTAACCAATTAAAAATAGCAACACTTTGACTAGAGATTTAATTGACTAAAGACAAGAGTTGATAAAATCAAATAAACCAACACAAAAGAAATTAGTTTATCTTTTGGGGAATTTAACTAAGTTAAAGATAATTCTAACGTTAGAGTTAACAAAAAACAAACAATAAACATAAAGGATCACAACTAAATAATTTGAGAGTAAAAAGAAAAATTAAATTTGGGCCATTTTTTGCCCAAATTCTCTGTTGCCTGAAGAATTGGGTTGTTCGCCCATTTTTTCAACCCATATATTCAGCATGTATACTAATGTATATCAGCTATATATATATATATATATTGTATATCAGTCTCTTTTCACCTGTGTTTCTACCTTCCAAGAGCTCTATTTCAGCTTCCATTTCACGTATATCAGTTTTCTGCTCTCGGTTTCTCCATCACACGACCAAGGATGAGGCCAACTCGAAGAGATATGGGTTTCAGACAACCAAAATGAAAAGGGGATAGAGGTCCATGAGTACTCACCACACATATGTGTACCCAAGCAAATAAGAGGCTAACAGTAGTATACAAACTACTAAATTCTTGTAAATTAATCAGACAACAATTATTTAATCCAACCAAAAGAAAGGTAATCACTTAGTCCGACCAAACTAAATCATTAAAAAAAAGGTTTAAGGATAGATGGAAAAATAAATAAATAAACAAACACATCATTTGAAATAATAACAATTCTTGTGCATAAGGCAACAAGTAACAAAGATCTACATAGGTTTAACCAAAAGGGAAGAAAAAGACCAATAAAATTGATTTAAACTATATTCAAGATGCAATATTTCCAAATATCAAAATAACGAGACAAAAGTTAATTTTTTATTTTTTTCTTTCTCCCTTTTTATTTTTTATTTTTATCAAGATCAACACACTTTGAGAAATGAAACTATGTTATCACACAATTAATTAATACTCAAACCATCCAAAGAGATCAATAATCTAGTCACATAAATTATCCTTAGTAAATGACAATCATATAATCATGATCAAACCGATATCCCAAAAATATATTATAATGAACTTAAATAAAAATTCACGATAAAGTCTCAGGATGCAAACAAAATAGTGAACAAATTCAAAATCTATTTCTATTAATATTAGCTTAAACACAATATTTAACCAAGGATAAGACACATTAATGGTGCAGGTCCAGATGGCTTTTGTTGAAAAGATGACCGGTTTGCATATCCGGTCTTCTGCTATCCGGACTCATTACCTATGGTCTTAGCCTTCTTACTGCGAAACTCCTCCCTATCTCTCAACTTGTCTCTCTCAATTTGTTTTTCTTAACCTGCTGCACGTGGATCATAAGCCTCACTATGTCCATGTACCCTATCAACATAACAGTCTTACCCTCTTTGCATGACAGACGAGAAAACCCAGACACAAACAGACTCATTCTGCTCCTCATATCAGCAACCATCTCAAGAGCATAACGGGACAGTTGAGTGAACTTGAGGCTGTACTCATACACACTCATGGACTCCTCCTTAAGAGTTAGGAATTATCTTACCTTTGCCTCTCTAAGCTCACGGGGAAAGAAATGCCCCATGAAGGCACTTTCGAACACAGCCCAGCTCACAATTTGTGCTCCTTCATCCCTGCTCTTCTTCCATTTGGTCGTACCAAATCCTCGCCACACCCTTTAGTTGGTATGCAGCTAACTCCAATATCATCAACATGTATAACCTCAAACACTTTCTACAACTACTCCACAAAGTTCTCCAGATCCTCAGTGACATTTGACCCAATGAATTCTGAAGGATTCATCCTTAAGAAGTCACAAATCTTGGATGTTTCAGCCACATCCTAACGAACCCCTCTATGTTGACCAGCTTGGTTGGTCACAATTTGACTCAATATCCAGATAGCATCTCGGGACTCCGTATTTGTGACCTCTTCTTGGGGTTGCACTTCTGGTGCATTGGGGACCCCTTGATCCTGGGGATCAACATTTCTCCTAGCAGGATGACCTTGGAGGCATGATCTGAAAGATACACGCAAGCACGAATTAGAAAGGAACTTTTATAAACTTAAACTCTATCGAACGAAAAGAGTATGAAAGAAGTGAGATATTTCCTAAATATCGTAGCCTTCTAATTATAAATGTGGAGTGCTTCACACCGATAACCAGGACTCTATAGACACAACTTCATAGACACCTTAGGACTCTTGAAAACTTGGCTTTGACACCAAGTTGGTCATGCCCCGAGCCTACATCATGGACGTGGCCGGCACTCGAGAACCATTGATGGTCCCCCAAGTGAACCATTGGCCTGGCTCATTACTCAGCGAAAGACTTACTCAATTGAAATAGAAATATCAAAACTCAACTCAACTCATAAGGATATCGTAATTCAAATAATTTAACTCAATACACTCATATGAACATAAGTGTTCAACTCACAGTCTTTAAAACATCAACAAGGGAAATAAGAAAAAGACTTCTCAGCTACTACTATCTATGAAGCCTCTAAAATACTAAGATGGAAGTCGGGACAAGATCCACGGCATCCTAACAAAACTGAAAGATAAACGGGAAATCCTCTGGAAGCAAGGAGGCTCACCAAAGCAAATCTGGAACTGCAAGTGGTATCAACGAAGCGCCTACTGATGACCTTGAATACCAGCATCATGAAAGATGCAGGCCAAATGACGTTAGTACATTGAATGTACGAGCATGTAAGGGGAACTCTAAAGCATAGAAATAAGCTTGAACTGATAAAAAGGAAGAACATACTAACCTCTCAACTCAATGATACTCAACTCAATTCAATATAAAAGCAACAATAAAGATGCATTATAAAGAAAGGTTTTAAAAAAGTAGATAATAACTCAATGTATACAAACATATAATAATAAACTATTTACTCTAATTTGGGAGATTCTCTAACCGACAATCATCGGTATGAGTTATGTGATGATACATTGTCTCGCCCACGCTACCAGAACTGTCTTATACCTTACCGGAGTATAGCACATCCTCAACTAAGTGGATCCACTAAGCTATGCTTAAAAGCAATAATGAATTATCTAAAAAGTATGATCCTTTAACCATGTTCGCATAGATGGTTTATGAGGATTTTGAATTGTCTGAACTCATTCCCATATTGATGCTCACTACTACTCCCAATAATATATACTCATGATCATATGTTTAAAACATAACTCTTCCTCAATGTGAGATAATTAATCAAAAGATTCTCTTAAAAGAGATGATATTCAAAATCCTCATGAACTCATTTGGAAATCAAGGTCTCCTCTCATTTTAAATGAAAAAGTGTTTACACTTGGTAATACTTAGTTCCCTTTTACTAATTTTGAAACATGAAACTCAACTCTTCTCATTCTCATACTCGTTTACTCAAGTCTTAAAACAAGTTTAAAATATTGTAAAAGACTTCTCAAAAATGACTCAAAAGACTTCCTCAAACTTTACTCTTAATCTTTACTTGAATTTTAAATGTGAATTCAAGAGTTATTATTTTGATATATAGGATATCTCAAGGAATAATGAAGATTTAAGTGTGGAAATTGAGAATAGAACATAAGTACGATTCAAGGGAACATACACAGAAAGAAAGACGGAAGGGTAAGGGATCTGGCGACCCTGGCAAGTGGCCCAAGGGGGCAGCCCCAAAACTACTGACAGTAGTTGGGGTGCACTAAGTGGCGCGGTGCACTAGGCCCCAAACTACTGAACAATAGTTTGGGGGCTATGCTGGCATGGCGCCCCACCCGTCTACTCAGATTTTGATGAATTTTCTTGCTTCAATTCAATGCCTAACTCATCTAGAATCGAATGGTTTACTCTCAAACTCATTTAGATTCACAATAACGAAAAAAGTAAATGAAAACCCACTCAAAATCCCTTAAGAACAACCCTCAAACGCATGACCCTCACCTCAAGAACTCAACAAAACTCCATATTCAAGAATGAAGAAATAAAACCTCAAGAACTCAACAAGATTCTCAATATACTCAATCTTATGAATGAATTCATAAAGGAAAACTCACTATTGGTGTAAGGGTGAACGAACCCATCATTATGAAAACTAACATACCTAGTGAGAAACCAAGTTCTTGGCGAAAATCCTCAAACTCGAACGAACGCTTGAACTTCTTTTTTTCTCCTCTTGAACTTCTCTATAAAAATCTAAGCGTGTTTAGGAATTTGTGAAAACTGATCTTAATCAGTTTAGACCCCTATTTGGGTGAAAAAAACATTTAAGGCTAATGGGGTAAGGAGAAGACCAAAATACCCCTTCTTAATTCAGATGAATTTCCTTGACTGGCTAGGATGTACTCAAATGGGCATATATCCCTCATCCGAACTCAGAATTTAGCAAACTTAGAGACGTTGGAAAGAGGACTCAACGACCTTCGATTTGATATCTTATGGGCCACCTAAGTCATTATGTGCTGAAAGTTATGGTCGTTTGAAGTTGACCAAAAACTCATAATTTAAGAATAACTTGGACTAATCTCAAATTGGCTATTTCTAATTTAGTTCTTTCTACAATTAGCCCTTTCAAAGACCGAGGTTTTACCACAATGCATAAAAATTATGAAATCATGCTAAAAAGAACTTTACATGACATGCAATGACCAAGCTAAATCATAAGATAAAGGGTTAGAAAACATAAGTCATAATCATAGTCAATGCAAGGTTAACATCTTTAAAACACTTTATGAGATACTTTAAAAGTAACCTTAGTTCATTACCGTGATAAGTTTACCATTAATCGATATATACCATGCGAGTTATACATGGAATCTAGCTTACTGCTCCCAAATCAAAAAAAAGAGTATCCTACTTGCCATGGTAAGGACCATTAGTGTGAGCTAAGGTGGATCCACTAGCTAATGTCTATATGAGAAAAATCCTATGGGGGACACATAGTTTATGGGGCATGGCTAATCACCTCTATTCCACTCGGTGCTAAGTAAAATCCCATTGAATAGTCATTAATCATATCCGTATTATCATCCATGGAAAAGTACTATTAAGTTACTAATCAAACCTAGAAATATCGTAGAGTAGCTCCTTAGACTATGGGTGAGAAAACCTTTCACCATCCATAATCTTTTCATAATATCTTTCTAAGGCCCATAGTCATTAACTTCATACTAAAGTGTCATACTACTAATGATATAGTTTTAGAAAATTTAGTCTATAATCATTGATGGCATATCCGGATACCTTACTAATCAAGACCTAATATAGGAAAATAATCAAAAGCATTGATGAAAAATTTAGATGTCATTCATGTCATATGGCCAAGCTTCATAGAACATATAGATGAAGGTCATTCATGTCATGTGGCCAGGCTTCATAGAACATATAGATACCTTCATCTATAAGCTTACTTAAGTCATAAACATTGTTTTCATAAAACATGCATAATTTCCATAAATCATAGTTCATAAGCTTCATCATGTGTTCATAGTCAAAAATCATGGATCATGGGTTGATATGAATTCAACTCAAAAACATGTAATTATTTCACTTCATGCATTAAAAGATAGAACACAATAAATCAAATCATAATGTAATTATTTCACTTCATGCTTTTCTATTGATTCTCAATTATGAACTGCTCCCTTAGGACTCGACCCCAACTCACTAGTTGGGTTATATTACTACTTACGATCGTTGGCACTTGAACTGGAAGTAGTGTCTTGATACGTGAAATCAAAATGGCACTGCTGCCGGGCAGTGGTGTTACTTGAGAATTTTTAGTTAAGTTAAATTGTGTTCTTGTTAGTTATAGTGAAACTTACTTAATTTTTAGTTTTGTTTTGCTTGTTTGTGTTGAAACAGGAAAAATGAGTGTGAATGGTGACTAATGAACCACCCTCTTTCGTGATTTTTGAATCTTAGGGATAGCCTACTAACGTTCAAGCAGTTGGGGGATGAGACTATCCATGAGATGTGGTCAAGATTTAAGGCATTACTACAATAATGCCCATCTCATGGAATGCCACATAGATTGCTACTGGAATGCTTCTATAGAGGTCTTGGTCCCAAAAATAGAAGTGCTACTAATCAACTTTTTACAGGTTGTTTAATACAACAACCCTATGAAGTCGTAGCCTAACTCCTTGATGGCATGATTAAAGCCAACAAGGAAACAGAGAAAAACCAAGAACGAGCCGCATTGTTGACTCAACTGGATGTTCTATCCAAGAAGGTCATGGAGTTGGAATCAAGGTCCAAAAGGAAGGACAAGTACCTTTCCCCTCACGAGTTTCAAAAGATGAAGCAGCAAGAGAGTGGACAAAATGAGAAGGTCCTCTCACTTATTCTACATAAAATTGAAAAACAAGATAAAGTGTTGAATGACATAAAAGAGAATGTTTTAATGCTTAATCAGATGACAACCTCTTATTCCATGATCATTCAGCTACAAGACGCCCAGATAAACCAAGTGTTGTCGTGTCTCTACCTACAACATAAAGAGGGGTCGCCTAGTGATACTATGGCCGACCCTAAAAATAAGGTTTGAGATTGGACTTGCGTCGTGACATGACGTTAACTAAGGCGCTGCTTGGGAGGCAACCCAAGATCCCTTATCGCTTTATTTTTGCTTTAAGAAATAATGGTGTGTTGTTTGTGTAGGTCATAGTGGGAAGGTTGTTGAAAAGTGCAGGTTGGCAAGCAAAAGTTCTAGTCGGCGCATCGTCGAGGAGGTCGGCGATCCCAACCTAGACCGTCGTTGGATTCAAGACAACTTTAAAGTGAAGTCTGTAAAACTCGGTGAACCCAGGAAATTATTGGCGAGTCACTGACTAGTTCGGCGATCGCGATCTATATCGCTGTTTGGACCCCCAAATCAACTGAGGGTCCTGTAACACTCAATGAGGTAAGTGACCACTCGGCGTGTCGCTGAGTGGGTTGGCGATCACAACGAACATCGTCAAATGGGCGAGAACTGGACGGTTTATTAAATGGCCTAAGGTTTAAATTTAAAATTCTTTCATTTTACCTCATTTTTCATCTTCCCAAACTCGCACCTATTTAGTATTTTTGATATTTTTGCATTTTCAAGAATATTTTAGTCGTCAGAGTTGTGTTCAAAGTGGATTACATTACTGCCTAGCTTTTCAGTCATTATTATTTGGCAACTAAGGTTGGTTTTCCGAACCCCGCATTTATGTTTAGTAATTTGTACTCTTGTGCAAGCAATAGTATGTTGTTGATGTGTGTTGGGCCTCTCTGATAGGATTAGTATGATTGAATGCCTATTTTAAGCTGATAATCTTGCTCGTATTGTTTTGATTGTTGAAATCCCGTCTTTTTTGTGCTTTAAATTGAAGTAAATTTTGTGGGGTTGTGCTTGCATGTTGGTTAGTTTAGTTGGGTGAAGTTTGAGTAGCCTGTATTTGTTCCAAACGACGTAAGTTGCCCAATGATGGAACGAGTGAAGTCAGTCTTAAGGGCAAAAGTTATTAATTGGCCAAATTTGGCAAAATTGGGAGAAGTTTGAGTATCCCAAGGCAATGGCTGTTATGGGTTTCGTTTGAATTTGAGTTGTGCATGTTTTGATTTTGTTTTCAGGGGTTGAATTTGAGAAGTTGGGTTGAAAATAGGCACGTTGGGTCGTTTGGCGAGCTAGGTCGAGTTCGCCGAACTTCTCGGCGGTTCGCCTAATGTCCCTATCTCGCCTTTAATTTCATGTTTTATGTGTTGTTGGGTTCTGTAACTTTTGGCGAGAAGCCTGAGGCCTCCGAAGGCACTCGGCGACTCACCGAAAGACTTCTTGATCGTCTTTTGTCTGCACCCCTAAACCCTTTTGCCCTGTAAATTTCGGCAAGCTGAACCTTGTCCGCCGAATGTTGTTGGCTATTTGTCTAAAGGCCTTCCCATCGCCAACTTGCAGCAACTTTTGAGCCAATCTTTTCGGTGAGCCTGATCCAGCTCGCCAAAGCGATTCAGCGACTTATCTAGTAGCTCGGCAAGTCTTTCTGCAACTGTTTTTCTATGAATTTGATTAAGTTATTTTTAACTTTTTCTTGATGTTTTGCAGGTATGGTGAGGACAAACAAAGACATGCCACCTGGTACAAGAATATGGGGTATCACAATCAACGAAGGGGGATCAAATCCTTCAAAAAGAAGAAGGCAAAAACCTCCACCAGGTGACAAAGGAAAGGGAAAGAGACCCAGGTCTGACAGGGCTAGTACTGGCTCCCAGGCTGCTCTATCTAAGCCTTATGATGACCAACCTCTACAGTCCCAACGGTTTGAGCTCCGGGCCAGATCTCACCCTACGTCTACCAGAGTCCCTCCTGTGTCCACACCAGCAGAATCAGTGCCAACTCTGGCACCCCCTATGGCTCCTGTGCCACCAGTTGTTCCTCCACCTAGACTCTTCAACAGGTTGAAAGGAGATGGTTTGCAAACCATCCTCGAGGAGAAGCTACTTTCGACAAAGGGTCTAGAGCCAGTGTAGCGGAGTTATTACAGTGGCACCGGTTCCAGATTTTCACCAGGCCCCGAGGTCCGTATATTCTTTCATGGGTCCGTGAGTTCTACACAACATATGGTGAACTTGTGCTGAAGAGTAAAAAAAAAGCCAGTGAGTTCAGACCGGTTAAGTCGGTCACTGTTCGATATGTAGAAGTGAGTTGTAGTGAGGAGTACATTAATGATGTGTTGGATAGGCCTCCAGCGAATGCACTTTCATATGAAGGTTTACCTACGACACAAACTCTGGAAGATCGAAAGGGTTGGCTTGCCCCCTCTTATTTCTGATACCACTCCTAGGTGGATTGAGGCGGAAGTCGAGATCAAAAACAAGGATTTTAACATAGCTGCCCGTTATTTGTTCGGATTCATCAGTAGTTCACTTATGCCTTCACAGAATGAATTTATCCTCTGACATGCAAAGGCAGCCTGCTTGGGGTCTATCTTATCGAAGAGGCGGCTAAACTTGGGCCTTATCATAGAGCAAGAGATGGCCATGAGAGCCAAGAAGAGGCAGACCTCTTTGACCTTCCCAGTACTGCTCACAAAGTTGTGCGGCCGTATTGGAGTGCCCCGGGATGCTGCTAGATATTTTGATATTACCCCATCCTCCTCCACTGATATCTGATGCATTGAGGCAAAGTATACTATAGAGGAGGCTAACAGGAGGAGGGCAACTCCGGTGGATACATCCCCAGAGGTGGACGTTGATTAGATACCTATAGAGGCATCTTTGCCTACTCCGACCTCCGGGTCTTCAGGTACTTCTGCCCCTTCTTCCTCATCTTCACAAGCTCCAGGCACCTCTACTTCCTCCCAGCAGACCAAGATTAATCAGGCGATGATCTTGAAGATGGGGCATCTGGCTCATTCAGCTGACGTGAGGGTGACTTGATTAGAGAAATATGTCCCCTTGATGATTAAGGCTACTATTCTGGCTGCACTGAACCCCTTCAGGCTTCTGTTGATGATCTGGCTACTAGAGTCACAGTTTGTGAGGGTAGGCAGGGGGAGACCTCCGATGTTACGGCTTTGAAAGCCGATGTAGCCAACTTGAGGAAGGACGTAAACTATCTAAAGTCTACTAACTTTACTTCATTGTTGGAGGCAGCATATGACAGGGACGCTCCTGAGACTTCAGTGATTCCTCCGGTTACAATCGAAGATGTACACAAGAATGAGGCAGTAGTTCATGACTCAGGTGCTGAGATCGATGAGGAGCAAATAGGGATACGAGATGAGAGCATATATGGAGACTTGCCGGATCTTGAGGAGACAATCATGCAGTCGGTGATCCAAACATCACTGACCGAGACTTTTATGGCAGCTCCTAGTGGGTCTGGTACTGTTGTTCCTTCGGAGGTAACCCCGGGCACTAATGCCCAAGTCCAGACTGATGCACCGGGCACCGATGCCCAAATAGATGGAGCGACTGTGTAGACAGGATCCCCTTTTTACCTCCCTATATATCTTTATTTCTTTTGATTTTTGGGTATTATTAGCTTATTTGCATTTGAGGACAAATGCATTTATTTGTGATGGGGTGAGGCCCACCTTTTGTGTGACATTCGTAATTCTTGTTTTGTTTATACATTTGGGTTTTTGAGCTAAATTTGTGTTATACACTGCTTTTTGTGGATGTTTGAGCTTGTGGCTTATTATTGTTAATTATAAATGATTTTTGACCCTTCTGAACCTTTTTTCCCACCTCTTGTTTGTATTGAATGTGGTTGTTCTTGTGCAAATTTGAGTATCATTTTTTATCAATATCGATGACTTGAATAGTGCTCATAATCGAACAAAAATGAAAGTGCGGCTACGATGAGGCCAAGTGAAGTTGCATAGCTAATATGTGAACACTTTGCATCTCGTTGTGATTAGCCAAGTATCGAATTGAGTCTCTTGTGATGAACACTGCACACGAGCGAAAGTGTGGAGTCTTGTTTGAATTTGGTGTCAATGCCTTATGTGATGAGCTTATCGTGAACCATGTGTGATGGCACCTAGAATTTGCCCCGTTGGTCCGGCTGACTAAGTGATGTGAACTCTTGATATGATCTTAAGCAACTTTAAAGAGTGTGAAACAATTTGACATTATACCTCTTTTTGTGGCCTACCTTGTGAGTGTGCGAAACCCTTTTGAGCACCCTTTGAGCCTTGACCTTTCCGTGGAAGAAACTTGATAACATTGTGTTGATTGATCCATTACCCATAATCCTCATGATTTGTGGTTTTCTTAAATAGCCAACTTAGGCCAAAAGCCTAAGTTGGGGGTGTGGTGAAAAGAGAAGGTAAATCAATATGTGCAAGAAAGTCCCCTTTTACCCATGTTTTGAGAAAAATGGAACCCCTCCAAATAAAAAAAGAAGAAGAAAAGAATGAAAGAGAAAAAGAATGAAAAATGTGTGGAATAAAGTTGTGAAAATACAAAAAGAAATTGGGTTTCCAGCAGTCCATGGAAAGTGAATAATGGATGACTTGTAAGCACAAATGAAAAATGATAAAGAAAAGGAATGAAAGTGTTGTTCACACCACGTTTCATGAGGACTATAACCAATGAGCCTAAATGACCATACCTTTGCACTCAGCCCCGTTACATACCTTGAAAAGACCTTTTTGATCTTGAGTGAGCTAAAACAAATGTTGGTTGGAACATACGGGCAAACCTATGGGTGAAATCATACATTGTGTTCATCTTTGTGAGTGTGAGTGTTGCATTTGATTTGGAACTTTAAATTGTTGAACCCTTGTGTCTGAACATGGAATCATTATTTGTGTGAGGGCATTTGATTTCCTTTGTTGAGCTTGAACTTGCATTTGAAGCAAGTATTGTGAGCTTGAGATTCTTTGATAATGGTGAGTCACATTTGGAAACTTTGAGTGCACATTTGATCCTTGCATGAGTAAGTTGAGTCTTTTTGTGTGCATTCATAATTGAGTCTTGTCTAGCACTATTTAAGACATCCTTTTTCTACTATTGAACTTGAGTTTTACTTGAGGACAAGCAAAAGTTTAAGTTGGGGGTGTTGATGAGTCCACGATTTGGACTCATTTAAGGCTTATTTTAATAGATTTAGTGTCCTCGAATGCATATTTTGTCTCAGTAACTAATATAAATTCTTGAATTTTCAGGTATATGAAGTTAGGGACAAAGCATGGACACTATTGAGCAAAAAGGAACAAGGCATCTGAAAGAATGAAGAAAACAAGGCATGAGGATCGCCTAAACCATTGGGCGAGTCACCGAATGTCCTTGGTCTCACCTAATGTTCCAGTGTGCCAAGCCCTGAAGGAGAAAATCAAGTCAGCGATAGAAAGGAGCAGTCGGCGAATAGTTTTGCGATGTAGTGCTATATCACCCAAAGTTACAAAACTTGAATTTGCTGAAGGTCAATGCAGAAAGGCAATGAACCAAACCAAAGGGCGGATCTCCGAGTGGATCGGCGATCCTGACTAACTATGCCGAGTGGACATTCGCAGCACACTTTTTGACAACTATAAATACTTGGTTGAATTTTTAGTTAAGTATGCAACCAGTTTATGAAATTTTAGAATTACTCAGTTTTAGAACTTAGTTTTTGGAGACATTTTTCTGTTAGCTTTGGAGATTTTGAAAATTCCCATTTTGAAGAAATTGGAAGTGGGTATTGAAGATTCTTTATCTTAGACGTGTGTAAAGACCATATCAATCGTACCCACTTGATGGAAACACTTTTCGATATCGATTTCTATCTCTTTATTATGTCTAGCTCAAACCCCAATTCTTGGGGTGTGATTATGTGAATATGAGTTGAATTTACTGCTGGGTATTGCTAATTGATAGTTCATTTACTGTTTAAAGGTGATTTCGTTCAGTGATTGTGGTTGAATTTAATGAGGTTGTAGTTGCAAATACAATTTTAACTTTGTGTTTTTGGCTTGCTCGAGAGAGAGGTCTTAAAACCAAAACTGCTGAATTGATGGTCTGTGGTTATTGGGTTGTCATGGGTTCAGCTCGAGAGAGTGAATCCTAAACCCTCTCCCATATATTCAGCTTGAGAGAGAGTGAATGGACTAAGGTGAAGGATGTGCTCCATTGCCGCTTATTGGTGTTCGAGAGAAACTGATTTGATTCAAGGTAAATTGTTCGAGAGAAAGCTTGCCCCCACTATAGTTTAGCTTAGCTACCAATTTACAGCGATTTACTATCAATAGCAATTACCCGGTTGTTTACCTTAGCCCATAATCCTATCACATCCCAAGAATCCCGTCTCCATATTTGTATTTTCGTTGTTAGTTGTCGTTTTAGTTGATAATTGATTACAAAACCCCCTTTTGATACTTGACACTTGTGTCACCCTTTAATTTCTCATGTTTTTCTTCGTAAATGTTTATAGTTATAATTGACTTGAACACATTTATGCTTTTCTATTGATTCTCAATTACGAACCGCTCCTTTGGGACTCGACCCCAACTCACTAGTTAGGTTATATTACTACTCACGATCATTGGCACTTGAACTGGAAGTAGTGTCCTGATACGTTCAATCAATACTCTCAATTTCTTGTCTGCCTTAAATGGCTGGGCCATATCCCTAAATGGCCTATAAACCCTTGCACAGACCGTTTAAGGTTAAATGAAGGGTTCCTGGTCCATTTTGGGCATGTGGACCTGCCCGGTTATCCACTTTAACCATTTGCAAATTCTGAGGTGTTACATTGTTGAGTGGGTGCTAGGTAGGAGAAGAAGGGGCATCATCATCGTCATGATCACCTAAACCTGTTGCGTCCTGATTTCTCCCCACCTCACCCACTCTCCACTTCTTATTTTCATTGTCAGCATCTAGTCTTACTAAAAAAGGTAGAAAGGGGGATCCATGTGTAGCTCTAATGAGTCCACGATTTGGACTCATTTAGGGCCTAATTTTAATAGATTTATTGTCCTCGAATGCATATTTTTTCTCAATAACTGATATAAATCCTTGAATTTCAGGTTTTTGAACTTAGGGACAAAGCATGAACACTATTGAGCAAAAAGGAACAAGGCATCTGAAAGAGCGAAGAAAAGAAGGCATGAGGATCACCTAAACCATTGGGCGAGTCGCCGAATGGCCTTGGTCTTGCCTAATGTTCCAGTGTGCCAAGCCCTGAAGGAGAAAATCAAGTCGGCGATAGAAAGGAGCAGTCGACAAGTCGCCGAACAGTTCCGTGATGCAGTGCCTTATCGCCCAAAGCTACAGGACCTCAAGGATGCTGAAGGCAAAAGCAAAAAGGTGATACAAATGACCAAAGGGCAAATCACCGAGTGGATCGGCGATCCCGATGAACTGCACCGACTGAACCTTCGCAACACACTTTTTGACAACTATAAATACTTGTTTAAATTTTTAGCTTAGCATCAAATTTTGTAGGGAATCATATTATTATTCAGTTTTAAAAGTTTGGAACTTAGAATTGAGTTTGAGAGAAATTTTTCCTTATCTTTGAAGATTTCCATTTCTAAGAAATTGGAAGTGGGTGTTGAAGATTCTTTATCTTAGACGTTTGTAAAGACAATATTAATCGTACCCAGTTGATGGAAACAAATTTCGATATCGATTTCTATCTTTTTACTATGTCTAGCATAACCCTAATTCTTGGGGTGTGATTATGTGATTATGGGTTGAATTAACTGTTGGGTATTGCTAATTGATAGTCTATTTGCTATTTAAAAGTGATTTCGTTCAGTAATTGTGGTTGAATTTAATGTGTTGTAGTTGCAAATACAATCCTAACTTCTTGTTTTTGGCTTGCGAGAGAGAGAGCTTTTAAAACCTAAATTGTTGAATCAATGGTATGTGGGTATTGGGTTATCATGGGTTCAGCTCGAGAAAGTGAACCCTAAACCCTTTTCCACACATTCAGCTCGAGAGAGTGAATGAACTAAAGCAAAGGTTGTGCTTCATTGCCGTTTATTGGTGTTCGAGAGAAACCAATTCGATTCGGGGTAAATTGTTCGAGAGAAAGTTTACCCCCACTAAAGTCTAGCTGATTCACTGATTTGCAACAGTTTACTATTAATTGCAATACCCAGTTGTTTACCTTAGCCCACAATCCTGTCACATCCCAAGAATCCCTTCTCCATATTCGTATTTTCATAGTATTTGTTATTTTTAGTTGCTTGTTGACTACAAACCCCCTTTTTGATATTTGACACTTGTATCAACCTTTAATTTATCATGTTTTTCTTCGTAAATGTTTTTAGCTATAATTGACTTGAAATATTTATGCTTTTCTATTAATTCTTGAGTATGAACCACTCCCTTGGGACTCGACCCCAACTCACTAGTTGGGTTATATTACTACTCACGATCGTTGGCACTTGAACTAGAAGTAGTGTCCTGATACGTGAAATCAAGTTCTATGTCGGTGTCAAGGGCACCCTGACCCTCTTGAACAACATTGTCATAAGTCTTGGAAATAAGGGGGGCTTCTTGTTTCCCTGATAGAAATCATTCCACCCCGATACTATTTGGGCCCCCACATTCAGTCTGATCTCTTCGATAGCACAGGCCACCACTAGAGCTCGAGGATAGGTCACATCGGTAAGGTTACCTGACCGATGAATCCTCTGGGCCACCAAAGTCAGCCATCTCCTAGTATCGGCAGTAAAGTAGAGGTTGGTGATGCCCGACAATCCAGTGGACCTGACGCCAAAAATCCTCCTTGAATAGTGTGTCACGTAATCACCTCATATCTACCCCTCTCAGTCAGCCCTCAAAATCGACATTCAAGACCTGAGGCGCCTCATTGACTATCCAGGCATCCAATAGGATATCCACTCCTGGGATTCAAATAGTAGGGTTGGGTCCTCCCAACTCTTAGTAGGAAGAAGGGAATAGAACTCCCTCACCAACTAGAGCACTCAGAAGGAAGAGCCTCTACCAAAGGGCCATAACCAAACTCTTCCATCAGAGTGTGGAAATCACTTTCCTTTTTTGCCACACCAAGCATGGCAAATTCCCTCTCGAAGCAGAACTTTGTTTCCCTAATAGTCATGTTACCTCTCCCAACTAGCGTCATTGGTAAACTTCATAATGGGTAGACCTTCCTCGGTTATGACACGCATCGTATTGTAGAATCTGCAAAATATGTGAGTAGAGGGATTACAACTCATATAAGTACATAGGAAGACCATTCAGAGAAAAAAATCAGCTTTGGCTGGACTAGGAGCCTACTGTATCGTGATGGATTTAAGCCTAGATATTTTGTGGGTTGATCATGTTGAGATGATGGATTGAACGGTATGATTTGATTTGATTTTCACTTAAATCATGGCAAAAAATAATTATGATTTTATTGTCATCATCAGTTCTTACCAATGGACCACGAGTTTAGAAAGATGAAAAAATGGATTCAACAAAAATAAGATTGAAAATGACCGCCAACCACTATTACTCACATGACATCAAACTTGGAAGAGAGTTTGTTAATTTCCTAAAGTTATAGAGGCTTCACCTTCTAGACTTTCTGGCTATGGTGTTGAACATAATCAGATCAAACAGAGTATACTTTGGGGTATTTTCTGCTTTTACAACAATAAAATCTGAGCAAGGTGAGGCCTAGATGCCCGAATGAATATTTCAAAAATATAGTTAGGGAAATGCAATATCTCATAGGAAGCAACAAAATAGGAAAAATAAAAATAGAACTCATGAAATGAAGCACAATTAGGATGGTAAAGTAACTGAGGAGGTTGCTATCCGACAACTTCCAATGAGAGTTGCCAAGTAATAAATAGTAGAACCTACCACTCACAAAGGTCCACAAAATCTAAGAAAAGATTATGAAGTTTCAATACAATAGTTAGAAGAGGCTAGAAAATCAAGACAAGGCAAGAGATTTGCCGAGTTTAGAAGAATTGACAAGATCAAAGAAGGAAGATCAAGACATGGCAAAAGATTTGTCGAGTTTAGAAGAATTAACTAGATCAAAGAAGAAGGTTTTTGACTCTATATTCTTTCTTGTAGTATTTTCTTTGTACCCCAGTTTTAGCATTTGTAATATCATCTCAGAGTGTCTTTTAAACTTTGTGTTGATCATAAAATATTTGATTCTTTTTTCTTCTTATTTTTTACACACAGGTTAATTAGTAGACGTTGATTTATACCTCAATAGAATTAGTAAGATAAGTCTTTGAGTATTTGCTTTTATTGTACTAATAAAAATTAACCTAGACATGTCAACCAAATGAATTGTTATCCCATATAGACTGATTACTGGTTTGGTGTCATGTAGTAGTTAAATGTCAAAGTACTCAACTGGTGTCATGCCAAAATGATGCATAAATATTTTCCCGTGGTTTTATATTAATAAAGTTAATGGTAAAAAATATGCCAAAAGTATCTCATTTTTTGAGTTTCATACCTGAACTATCATATATGCAAGTTTCCTACTTGAACTATTACAAACTATTTATCAAAATGCACTCCAACTACCTAAAGTATCTTAGTTTTATTAATTGATAATGTTTGGAAACTAAACTTCAAACTTAAAATCTAAATCAATCTTATAAACTATTACCTTATAAATAGAGACCATAGTAAAGATCAAATATGAAAAATTGTGTTCAATTTCTAATCGTATATCTTGTGGAATCTTATACCAGCCATGTTGGCTTTTATATTTGACAATGATCACTTAAGCCATTTAGTTGGTGTGATTTGGGGTATCAAATTTTGACAAGAGCTTATTTGGTAGATTTGGTTTAGATGATCTAAATAAGAATCTAGGAAATTTCAATAAGGTATGCTATGCCTATCACCAACCCTATATTTTGTATGAAACAATCAAGCTTTGGCTTTCCACATTCTCTCTTATGGGGGAGGCCACTATATGGTTGGATGATCTACTAGCCGATTTATCACTATATTGGTTGAATTAGCAAAAGCATTCTTAGAGATTCTTCCTCTGACTTAGATGTTACAACTCTTGGATGAGATCATGAAGATTCTCCAATTGTCGGACAAAGTTTTTTATGTGGCTTGGATACGATTCAAAAAGGAGACCAAACAATTTTCAAACAATGGATTGACAGGTAAAGTATTTCTCTAAACTTTCTATAAGTCACTCGACTCTGTCAATAAGTTGATGGCTAATAATGTGGCCGAAGGATTTATCATGGAGAATTCTTTTGTCATGGCGGGTGATTTTCTTGATCTTAACTAAGACATTCAATTTGTGGAATACAAGGGCAACAGAAGTAACCATGGGAAACTCCTTGAGAACATTATTGTCTAGAGAATATTTAAAACAAAAAAAAAAGAATTATATGAGACAATGACTCAAATAACGATACTCACCAAGAAGATAAGTGTGGTTGCGAATGTAGTACTAAGACTGAAAGCCTGCTAGGCAGTCTATACAGAAGGGAAGTCACCAAACGTGGGAAAGAGTACCTTTTTCTTACTCGAAGGAACCACTACCCAAAGCCAACTAATTGTGCATAAGGAACTGTGTAACACACCATTTTTTTTGGCAAAGAACTGAACCATTCTTCATAGGTATATAGGTTCATACCTGGTGATTCCTAATTGTTCATGGGGGCTAAGGCCCAATCATAAGTATGGAAAGTGTATTGGATGTGAATCATCATGTGAAGAGGATTTTTCATTGCACAACCATGTAGGAACGTCAGTGTTACTGCTATGGCCGCGCGACTAGGCTCCAGTTGTGCAACAATGCACGTTTGCTCCAAAATTCCTTCAGTTTTTTCTTCCTTTCATATTTTAGGGAGGGGTGTTATCGTCTATTCTTCATTTCATAACCCTGACCCATGACTATTAACTTCCTTCAAAAGCAAAATTCAATTAGATTCCATAAGTTACGATATACTCTTCTCTTTTTCTCCTATACTTCAAAGAATAAGATTTACAAAAATGCTAGAGATTTCAATTATGATTCTTCCTCAAACTTCAAATTAAGGTGCGTAGGAATTCATTAAGGAATTTTTTTCATCCTCATGTCCAAAACTCCTCAATTTATTCATGAATTTAATTCTATAGTTAGGATATATGAACCCACTTTCAAATTTATCCTTTATATGATTTAATTGCATGATTTCTTGAATTACTTACTCATGATTATGGATTATTGACTATTGTATTTCATTTTTATGCTTAGTTATATTTTTCAGTGTCATCCTTATTAGTAGGGGTGTGCATCGGTCAGTTCGATTCAATTTTATGTATTATCATTTCGATTTATTGGTTTTTAAATACACTAAACTAATAACCAAACCAATAAGATATTTTTTATCAGTTTTCGATTTATCAATTTTGGTCCTTAACAGTTCGGTTTTCGATTTAACCAATAAAAAAATACTTATAAAATAAATATATGTCTTCTCTAATAAATTCAACGCAACAAGAAAATAATGTAACTTTACAAATGCTCATAAAATAGAAACAATAATAACAAACATGAAAAGAACTATATATGTGTAACACAACGAGAAATTAAGAGGAATATGGTTCTTACTTTAGGTTTTGATGGTTTGTATAATGTAAAGTTGTGAACTCAAAGTCACAATGAAATATGAATTAAATGCTAAATGACGAAGACATAACTAGTAAGATATTGAGATTAATATTTAATATTTATGTATAGGTAAAAGTAGTAAATTACTCTAGTTTTAATGGGTTATCGGTTTACCCAATAAAATTATATTAAAAAGCAATACCGAACCAATAACTCAATAATTTTTTTATTAAACCATTAAAAACCCGTTAACCTAACTAAATCAATAACACTTTTTTGATTTGGTTATTGCACACCCCTATTTATTAGTTCTTGACATGATTTTGTTTATGATTCTTGAAGCTGATATTTTAAAGTATGAGTTTAGAGTCTTTATGTTATTATAAAAACTATTTTGAGAATTTACAAGTTATGCATGTTCTAGAAAATATTTTCATGATGTGAAATATATGTTTTAGAAAGAGATTTCAGCATATGATTTTAGAAAGGAAGGTTTGATATGTTTTAGAAAGAGATTTCAGCATATGATTTTAGAAAGGAAGGTTTGAGCTTTGTCTCACAAATTAGAGCACAGTCTCACAACAAAATATGATTTAGAAAAACATATTTGAGCAAGACTCAATATAAGCTTATATAGATATGTTATGAGTTATATAGATAGCATATTTTTGGAGTAATATTTTAGCACTGAGTGAATGAGGGTTATAGTTAGCCCAAGTTCCAGAACTATGTGCCATTGTAGGATTATGTTTCACCGCTTTTCAGTTGACCATTTGGCCTTGAGAGGCTCAGATTAGTGGATCTACATTAGACGAACATATTCTATACCCTGGCAAGATATAGAGCAACCCTCCCCAACTGAGATTGTAAGTTGGTGCATCATGAGCTTACATGAAAAGAACTATATATGTGTAACACAACGATATATGTCGGTAATGCAGTATCGTACCCCTACCCATTGACCATCATCTTGAAGAGTACCTATGCCTTCCAGCCCTGAATAAAATTAACAATACATTCTATGAGGCATATCGTAAGAACTCCCAAACCTACTCTCACAACGAATAGAGTCTAGCCATAACGTCTCAATTCGTTATTGGGTAAGTATCATGCCTCGACTATCAATTGGTTGAGTTTGACCTCCACTAATTGTTGTTGTTGATTCTAAATTTAATAGTGAAAATATTAGACTACAAATTTAGAAAAAATAAAGTAATTATTACTTTAGCTTACGTAGGTCTTCTCAACCCAAATGTCTAGATCTTCGGAGGTTCTCTTCTTTCTCGTGTGAGTGTGCATGAATGCCTCATCTTGAGTTACTGACCTCCCAAGTTCTTTTTCTACAAATGAAATTAACTTAGTTATTGATCAAGAATAGTTAATTGTTAATATTCTACAATATCACTTAAGAAAATATACTAGTTTCCTTCTCAATCCATTGGCTTTGAACCCCACTCATATGTTGAGAGACACCCCAATAAAATGCTTTGAATGATTTCATACATTTCTTATGGCAAGTCAATCCTCCGCACTAGGCTTAGCGAAGTTCTAAACCTTGAAAAAGATTCGAAGTGTGATTTCACATACATTTTTCTAAATATCTTACTATATTTGGTAAATGAAAAATCCAGCTACATTTTGTAAATACAAGTCTTATTTAAGCAAACTTCATCACCCTAATTATCCTTTATATTGATACTTAAGAAAATTACCAAATATAGTTATACTTTGAGTTCTTATAGCAAATTCTAAAAATAAATCCTAAAACCCCTTTCATTCTTAATATACCATGGCCGCAACCCACTTCCATTCCCTAGTTCTTTTTCCTCCTCTTCCTTTGCTCTTCTTTTTCACAATTACTGTGTTTCCACTAAACGAGTCACATTCCCCCTCTCTTTTAATATTCTATGAATTCAAATTTGAGTAAAAGGTTGAAATTTTTGTTCTAATTTGAGGTCACTTTGATTTTTCAGTTTCGATTTGAGTTTCAACTATATATTGCATAGTTGAGCTTGCTTTTTGCTATTTGAAAACAAATTTGTATAGTTTGGAGGTTCTATATACTCAACAAGCTTTGGATTTTATTTAGTTATATCAGTGTATCTAACAAAATTGAGGGAAAAAAACAAATAAAATTGAGAAAGTGTATCTAGCAAATTTGAGTGCGTTGTTAACCCCTCCAAATGAATGTTTGATGTGAGATAGAGCAGCTTACCCTAAAATCAATGCATTTAGCAAAATTAAGATACTGTTGATACAATTAGGTTGAACGAATAGATATAGTGTATTCAAGTAGATTGTGCGAAAAAATACAAAAAAATCATTGTGTCAACCGATACAACATGACTTTCAGAAAACTGTGAGCACTAATATAACATGAATTTCAGAAAAATGTATCACTAATATAACAAATTTTAAAATTGATGCTATGTTTGCTAATTTGTCAAACGATCATTGTGTGAGTTTCTTGATTTTCCTTTGCTACAAATTTCAAGTTTCATCAACACTACATTCCCCATTAACTTGTTTCATCAGTAAATAATTAATACTCCTTCCATTTCATATTAATTGAATTTTTGAGGCATTTTCCATTTTCCAAATTAACTTAATTGTTCAATTTTCAAGACTACTTTTAAAATATTCTTCCAATTTTACCCTTCATTTGGATTTTCAATATGATGACTTCAATAAATTTGACAATAATTAATAAGGGTAATAATGAAAAATTATATTTAATTTATGTCTTAATCTACTTTTTTAAAGGATACATCTCAAAAATTTAATTGATATGAAATAGAGGAAGTAGTAAATATTTAAGAACATAAAAGTCGGTTAATAATTTAGGATATTTTGGTTCTTCAATATTTAGCACGGAACATTCATGCTTCGCCTATAGTATAGTTTGTTCTATAGATAGACAAATATATTATTTGGGGCTTAATCCTTGAGTCGCCTGAAGAAACAGAGTTGATAGGAAAAGATGCTTCAGATCCGTCTTAGCAAGCCAGCAAATGAGAGTGGTGGAGTTGCTAAGTGGTTGCCTCCTGAAACTGTTACAGTTGCTTGCCCTGATCATCTTGTTTTATCTGATCTTCCTGTAGCCAAGAGCGTTGGTACAGTAAATCCTGCATCTATGCTCAAAACTCTTGGCCGGAGGTCCCGTCGACAGCTTGCTGAACGAGTACATTTTTGTGTCTGCTGTGACTTTCCAATTGCTGTTTATGGACGTCTGGTGAGTGTACAATACAATCTTCAACCCTTAAATTTTTTCCCTAATTTTTCTAATTCTTGTTTATGGACGTTTGGTCACTAGTTAATACAAATTTCAACCCTTAAATTTTGCCCTAATTTTTGTGTCCGCCTCTGATTTTCTAATTATTAGTATTTGTGAATATCTGGTGTGTATAGAAAGTTCAAATGTTTACTTTTGCCCTAAGTTGCTCACTCTCCAAAAATGCAAGGATCCTACACATGTCTGATGACATTTTTGAAGAGTCGAGCAACCTAGCTTTTGCCTATGTTTATAGACGCAACATATTTTTCAATCAATGATATTCATATTCCTACTATTAATAATGAGAGATCAGGACTAGGCTACCTGGTGGCTGCTGCTACTTAGTACTCCTTTCTTTTAAAGATGAAGTAAGAAGAATTCTTTAATGGCGTCTGGTGGATGCAGAAATGAGAAGTATATATATATCTAGGAAATTAACACAGAGAGATTTAGACTAAAAGGATAGGGAGCTGACAAAATCTAAGAGGTACTCTTGGGAGCCTACCGGTGTAAAGTTATGCCAACGGAATAAGTTTAAAATACACCTAGATTTTACAGAGTGCATGCGAATTAATACACCATCAATTTCTTTTTAAACATATGCACCAAAATATACTGGTTGATATCATCCTCTATATCTTTCTGATGTATTTTTTTATCAACTTTCCAAAATCTCCGGCTCTCATAGGCATCCTATTGTATGTCATAACCCAAGAACTTCCAAAATTAGAGGAAAATATTCCAAATGTCTGAAACTACTGGGCAGTGTAGGAAGAGGTGTTTAGTTTCTAGACATTGATGGTACATGTAGGCTATATCATCTGTTCACTATCTGACTGTTCCTCCTGCTAACGTTATCCTGTGGCAGGCTTCATAGATTGGTGCCCAAGGAAAAAATTTGAGTTTGGGGTAATTTTATAATTATCCCTTGTGAACTTTATAAAAATAAAACTAAAAAATTATCCTGTATGAGCTTCCGAAGCCATTGCTCAACATTCCCAATCCGAGTCAGTGAAGATTTTAGCCTGCCTTCACTACGAATAACCCCTTTTGTGTTGCCCGAACTTATTCTACCATTGTGTGGTTAGATAAAGTGAAAGACTGCAGTATTTGTAACAAAATCAACAGTTCCTTAAGTTCCTTCTAAATTGTAGATCACATACGATATTATGTCTGTTATGTGCAGTGGAGGAATCAACATTGAGGCTATTTGAAATAAATTTGATCTAGAGAGCCATGGGTCTTTCTAAATTTTGATATGATTTTCCTGAAACCCATCTTGTATGTGATATTCTAAGAGAAATCATCCCATAAATTCCTGATGTGAGAAGAATCCCACGTCTCCCATTCACAATCACCGAGTATTTGACTGTGGTAATGCAAAATCTAATTCATATAACCCATCTTTCTCCAAAGCCCATTGTATTTTGCACACTCAACAAATAGGATCAATTAACTTTATCAAAATCCCTTTCACACGTCAAGTTTGCATAGAAGTTCAAGAGTGTGTCTTTTGTTTCTAGTCAAGCACTTCATTTGCAATCAGTGTTGCATCAATGATCTTTCTGACTTGAATGAAAGCACTTTGATGTCCTGAGACTAGTTTGTCAATCACCTTTTTTCAGTATCTCTGCTAGGTGTTTTGCAGCTATCTTATACACACTACCAAATTGTAATCAGTGTTGCATCGAAATGTGTGTTGTTATAGAGGAAACACGCTTGGGAATTCTTTTTTACTTATATCAGTGTATCCAACTAAATTGAGAAAGTGTATCCAGCAAAATTGAGTGCTTTGTTTAAAACCTCCAAACGAATGTTGTATGTGAGACAGCGGACTTGCCCTAAAATAATGTATTCAACAAAATTAATATATTGTTGATAAGAATAGAAGTTGGATTTGGAGGCTACCAATATCACTGGAAGAGTGTGGTTTGCGAACTATTGCATAGGAGCGGGGGTTTTACCCTGTGCGCACCCAAAGGGTAGCGGCTGCGGGTTTCCCTTGTCATAAAAAAAAAATAAAAAAAAATATCACTGGAAGAGTATTTGGAGAGGACTGATCCCCACCAAAGTGAAATGCTTCACTTGGTTAGTAATCAAAAGAGCCTGCTTAACTCAAGAAGTCCTACAGAAGAAAGGAATGCAACTAGTCCCTAGATGTTTCCTATGCAATTTGACAGGGCAAACTAATAAACACCTATTCCTACACTACAAATTCACTACACAGATCTGGGAGCTTTTCCTCTACATCACAGGCTTCAGCTGGACAATGCTAGAACACACTTCTGATCTTTCTAGTTGCTGGATCAGAAGGGGGGTTAGCAAGATTCAAAAGAAGTGGTGGAAGCTAATACCATCATGAATATGGTGGTCAGCGTGGAAGGAAAGAATTGGAGATGTTTTGAAGGTAGATCTAATTCCATTCGCAAAGTAAAATGGAATTGTTTAGTATCCTACTTTTTTGGTGTAAATAGCTCTGTATAGAAGTTGTAGATCAAATTATTCATAGGGAGCTTGTAATTTTGGTTAGGGCTGTAGATTTTTGAAGGTGGACAACATGCCCTTTAATGCTGTAGGATACAACTTTTCCAATTTTAAAAAAAGTAAAAAAGAAGAAGATATTGTTGATACAATTAAGTTGAGCGAATAGATACAGTGAATCCAACTAGATTGAGCGAACAAATACAAAAAAATTGTCGTGTCACTCATACAACACGAGTTTAAGAAAGTTGTATCAGTGATACAACGCGAAAATGCATCAGTGATACAACATGAATTTCAGAAAGATGTATCAGTGATGCAACAAACTTCTAAACTGATGCTACTTTTGATAATTAGTCAAACAATCATTATGTTTGGTAATTAGGCACTTAAGTACCAATATTTATGAAAATTCCTCTATGTTGTAGTATATATAAAGGCCTAATCCGTTTAACATGAATCCTAAAATCGAGCATATCAAAATCAAGACAGTGAAACATGAAGACCCATGTCCATAAATAACTGCGAAGGGGTTTATTGATTTTTCTTTGCTGCAATTTTCAAGTTTTAGCACAGAAGAACAAAGGGACGAACACCTCTCTTCTCCGGTAATCCCCTAAAAACATCTCAACCATTTAACACAGTTTATGCGTGGTGTAAACAAAAAGGAATTACAACTACATCCACCTCTAACTTGTTTAATTAATAAATATATAAGGACTTAAAAGTTGATTATATTTTAGGTATATTTTTGTCATTCAACATTTAACATGGAACATACATGCTTTTATAATATAGATAAATAGATAGATAGATATAGATTTGCTTTCTATTTTCATTTGGTTGTTTTTGGGTCAGCCAACTTTGGCCGATTGGACAAGTTATTTCTCATTTCATCAATTAATAAAATAAACCTGAGCGGCCCAGAAGTTTTTTTTTTTTTAAAAAAAATACAACAATGACGAAAACATTAAAAACATTTGAGTGTATTATTCAATTACCAAATGTGACAAAAAAAATGCTTAGTTAAAGAATCTAAGTTGAAATTAGAAAGTAAAATCGCGAGAAACATGAAAAAAAGATTATATTAATTTTATTACTAATTACTACTCCCTCCGTCCCATTTTATGTGAGGTAGTTTTACTCGACTCGGAGTTTAAGAAAGAAATGAAGACTTTTAAAACTTGTGTTCCAAAATGAATGACAGAAATTTGCGTGGCTGTAAATCATTTAATTAAGGGTAAAATAGACATTGTATAGTTAAATTGTTACTTAATATAGAAATGTGTCATTCTTTTTGGGACTGACTAAAAAGGAAAGTAAGTCACATAATTTGGGACGGAGGGAGTAATAATTTATATAAATAGATAGTAGTTCATATTATTTGGGGGCTTAACCCTAGAGCCGCCTGAAGTAGGGTAGAGAAACAGAGTTAATCGGTAAAGATGCTTCGGATCCTGCTTAACAAGCAAGCAAATGAGAGTGGTGGAGTTGTTCAGAGGTTGCCCCTTGAAACTGTTAAAGTTGCTTGTCCTGATCATTTTGTTTTAGCTGATCTTCCTGTAGCCAAGAGCCTTGGTTCAGTAAATCCTGCATCTCTGCTCAAAACTGTTGGCCGGAGGTCCCTGCGCCGGCCTGGTAAACGAGTACATATTTGTATCTGCTGCGACTTTCCAATTGCTGTTTATGGACATCTGGTCAGTATACAATACAATCTTCAACCCTTTAACTTTTGCCCTAATTTTTGTGTCTGTTGGACTTCCTAATTGCTATTTATGGACCTCTGGTGATTATAGAATGTTCAGTGTTTTAACCGTTTTTCCCTAAGTTGCTCGGACTCTCCAAAAATGTTGTCATAGCCGCATCGGATCCTCCAAAAATGCACTACTGTTGAAAGAGACTACACACACCCGATGACATTTTTGAAGGGTCCTACTCCATTGTTATAAAGGCAACATATTCTTTTATCAATGATATTCATAATCCTACTATTACTTTTCAATACTGATTGTTTCCACCAACTAATAAGAGTTCAGGACTAGGCTACCTTCTGGCTGCTGCTACTTAGTACTACTTTTTTTTTAATACATGAAGTAACAAGAATTCATTAATGGCGTCTGGTGGATGCAGAAATCAAAAGTACTAGGAAATTAAAACAGAGAGATTTAGACTAGAAGGATAGGGAGCTGACAAAATCTAAGAGGTACTCCTAGCTTTTACGGAATAAGTTTAAAATACACCTTCTGGCTGCTGCTACTTGGTACTACTTTCTTTTTTAATAGATGAAGTAACAAGAATTCATCAATGGTGTCTGGTGGATACAGAAATCAAAAGTACCAGGAAATTAAAACAGAGAGATTTAGACTAGAAGGATAGGGAGCTGACAAAATCTAAGAGGTACTCCTAGCTTTTATGGAATAAGTTTAAAATACACCTAGCTTTTACAGAGTGCATGGGAATTGAAACACTGTCAATTCCTTTTTGACCATATACACCAAAATATACTGGTTGGTATAATCTGCCAGATCTTTCTATGTTTTTGTTCATCAACTTTCCAAAATCTCCGGCTCTCATAGGCATACTATTGTATGTCGTAACTCAAGAAAATCCAAAATTAGAGGAAAATATTCCAAATGTCAGCCGCTACTTGGCAGAGTAGGAAGAGGTGTTTCATGTTTGTTGGTGACCAGACATTGATGGTACATGTAAAATCTATTTACTATCTGAATTTTTATCCGGCTAACACTATACTGTGGTAGGCTTCATAGATTGCTGCCCAAGGAAAAAATCTGAGTTTGGGGGTAGTTTTAAACATATTCCACATGAACCTTACAAAAAAAAAACAAAAAGAAAATCCTGTATTAGCTTCCAAAGCCATTGACCAACATTCCCAATCTGAGTTAGTGAAGATTTGTAGCCTACCTTCACTGTGAATACCCCCCTTTTGTGTTACCCCAACTTATACCATCATTTGTGTGGTTCGGGGAAGTGAAGGACTGCACTACTTGTAATAAAATTAACAGTTCCTTTAGTTCCTTCTAATCTGTAGATCCCATAGGGCATTATGTCTGTTCTGTGCAATGGAGGAATCAACATTTGAGGCAATTTGAAATAAATTTGGGAAATCCAGCATCAGAGGTGATTTAGGGAGAGCCATGGATCTTTCCAAATTTTGATATGATTTTCCTGAAACCCATCTTTTATGTGATTATTCCAAGAGAAATCATCCCATAAGTTCCTGATGGTACTTCCATAATCCAATACCATGAGAAGCCCTAGATAATTTACAGCAGTTATTTTGTGAGCCATGTTTTGCTCCAACTACTTGCTTCCGAAGAGCATCATCACTTTGTCTATATCTGCATAGCCACTTCATGAACATGCATTTATTGTGAGTTGTCAGATATTTGATCCCCAAGCGTCCTACCTGTTTTGGCATCTTGGTAGTTACCCATTTTATTAACTGAAATTTGTGCCCCTTACTGTTGCTTTCCCAAAAGAATGATCTCCTGATTATGCCAAATTATTGCACCACCATTTTTGGTATTTGAATGAGTGACATCAGATGAGTAGGAATACTAATATCATAGCGAGTGTTCCTCCCATTAATAAGTATCGCAGTTGTCAAGTAACCATTTTTTCCTCTAACTTCTCAATGAATCTATTTTATGTCTCTACATATTTGAATTTGGTCCCTAATGGGGCATCCCCAGGTAAGTTGTTGGTAAATGACCAGTGTTGCAACAGAGAATTCCTGCCAGTTCCACTAATTTTGGAACATCATCGACATTATATAATGTGCTTTTGAGCATATTAATCTGTAATCCAGTGAGAGCTTCAAATATAGACGGGGTAAGGTTGGGATATAAAATATGTGATCTCTCAGCACCACAAAAGATGAGAGCATCATCAGCATAAAGTAGGTATGACACCTCCACAGTTCCACCAGGGTTTATTCCAACTTCAAATCCTTTGATCTGGTGAAGTTCTCTGGATTATTTAGTAATATGCTGAGCCCCTCCTTAGCCAAAATGAAAAGAAAAGTTGAGAGCTTGCCTTATGACCTTTCTTGGTGAGAAGAATCCCACAGGTCTCCAGTTCACAATCACCGAGTATTTGACTGCGGTGCAAAATCTAATCCATATAACCCATCTTTCTCCAAAGCCCATTTTATTTCGCACAGTCAACAAATAGGATCAATTAGCTTTATCAAAAGCCCTTTTGCACGTCAAGTTTGCATAGAAATCCAAGAGTTTTTGTCCTTTGTTTCTAGTGAAGCACTTCATTTGCAATCAGTGTTTGCATCAATGATCTGTCTGACTTAAATGAAAGCACTTTGGTGTCCTGGGACTAGTTTATCAATCACCTTTTCAGTATCTCTGCTAGGGGTTTTGCAACTATCTTATATACACTATCAATCACACTAATAGGTTTGATGGGACTGAGTTCAATTGTACCTTCCCTTTAGGAATAAGTGTAATGAAGGCTATGTTGCTCGGGTTCAACTGCAGGTGTTTGACACGGGTACGGATCTAGAGATCTGATTCTTCATGATCATAATTTTTAGATTCACGATACAAATCCAGATATGGTTACGGATGTGGCGATTCGGCTAAAAATAATTCAAATATCTGAAAATATAGGTATAAAAATGTAAATTAAGTGTTCTCAATTCTTTCTATTTATCTTTTCAAATAATCTCTATTTGGCTCCTTTAAGTAATATTTTTTCTATCTATTATAGAGAATTGATTCGTTCCCTAATCATGTGATTACCGTTAGAAAAAATACATAATTATGTATCATAGGTTATATAGAAGTTTCTTGAGTACTTTATAATGGTCTTGGGCCACTCCACCTAAAGTAGTAAGTCTTAAAGAATATGATACAGTGGATTATGTTGAAGTTGAATTAGAAGTCTGGTTTATCTGTTCTTCGGTTGAACAACACAATCTTAACGAAGTTCCAAGTCTAACCTAGGTAAGCAAGCATGTCATAGATCTATATCTAACTTCGATAGCATACCTTTCATACCAGCCCCTTTCATAAACTGACCACTAGATAGATCGATTCCTGATGACCTGATCTGTGAAAGTCCCAGCTGCAAATGACCTCTTACGCGCCGTCATGCACCAGCGGTAGTCAGCATCGGCAAACGCACCAACATCACATGCCGACAAGTGAAGAACTTTTTAGGCAGTTTCCAATCTCGTTCTTTTTCTTTAGAGGTCGTCCACACCTTCCAGAAATCTTCATTCAAACTTTCAAGCGTACATGATATAAAATAGTTTCCCTGTTTTTGTCCATACAGTCCCACTGTCTACTATCCCTTATTACTATAAGTCCTCCCTTGGTAGCGCACACTGTTAGTTTTGCCCAATTAAACCCACCTATTAACCCAATTGTGATGTATTAAACTGGATATCCATACCTCAAGTTTCGTTTCTTGATGGCATATTGCGAATCAAAGATTTGAGAATCTCTCTTTTGCTCAACCTGTTCAACCCCTGAACTTAATATTTAAGCTTCATCCTGAGAATGCTTTTTGGTGCCTACCCCTCGTCTTTCTACCCCACTCCATAATTTATACCACATTTGAGTCTGTTCTAGTTAGGGGTGAGCATACATATTGAAAATACGGACAAAACCGAATTAATTCGGTTTCGGTGTTATTTTAAATAAAACATCGATATTCGATATTGTTCTTCGGTTTAACCGAAGTTTTCATTACATGAACCCAAAATACCAAAACCTGGCAGTAACTAAGCTTTGGTTCAAATCAAAAGCCAAAGCTGCAGTTGGCCCCTTCCCTTCCAAATTCGGAACACCCACATGAGGAGCCACGCGAGTAGTGCCAGATGGCACATCTGAGACAGTTTCATCTATTTTTACTTGTGATGTCTTGTGAAGTTCCTGCCATGTTCACTAAGCATGAACCATCTATCATAATCTTCACTAATATCAACAAATTCAAATGATTTCTCATCAGACAGTGTAATTTATTAGCCATCACTGGACAAATAATATTAGGTCAAAGAAAGCCATGAGAAAGTTCTAAGCTGGAAACCGAAAGAGGAAAAGTGGGATATGGAAGAAAGAAACTAGAGAGAAGTCAATCTTCTTTTTACCAAATAAAGGGACTCAAGTGGCCACTTTTTTGGTACTATACTAATATCAGTTACTGTTATGGGCATTCTTAGAATGACCACTACTTGATATCTCCCTCATGCCATCACTTGGTTGAGAAAATATTTCCTTGTAAATCGCTAAGGGGTTGTTTGGTAGAGTGTATAAAAATAATGCTAAATAGAATGTATTAGTAATGCTTGCATTAGCAATGCATGTATTAGTTATGCTTGCATTAACTATACATAGATTATTTTTATGCATTGTTTGGTTTGATGCATTAAAAATAGAATGCATTGCATTTAAAAAATTATTTACAAAGATACCCCTCACTATTATGGTGGAAAAGATATAAAAATAAAATGCTTTTCCTATTATCTTGTGTGTAATGTGGCAAGTCTGGCATAACTTTTTCTTGTTATTACGAAATGTCTGTATGTCATACACTAACTGGGTTATGCTTTTGAAAGCTGGTGTATGACTCATGTTGGATGACATTATCAATGTTATGAACTGTTGGAACACACTATCACCTTTATATTTACTTCTCTCAACTACATTTCTAGTCAAAATGATCTTTACTATCTTCTTTTTGCAGAGTCCATGTGAACATATCTTCTGTTTAGATTGTGCCAGGAGCGACTCTCTCTGCTACCTGTAAGCATATATCCTATTTCTCCACTTTTAAGAGTGATATTATCATTGCTTTAGGATATAAAATTATCAACTATGTATCAAATATTATTTTGGACATCCTCACATTTAAAGATGGCAAGTCAAAAGGATTGCAAACAATATAGTGATTTATAAGGGATATGCTGCTGGTAGCAGCATGGGGTACTATAAGGCGTGTCTTTTAGATCTTGGCTGTTCTACTTAAACCTGAATTTCACATTGATAATTTGTCAGGTCATGTTTCAGTATCATATCTCTGTTGTTAGGCCTGAATTTTCCTTTTTTTTTGTCGAGTAGACTAGGGGATTGACATCTTAGTTTTTTAGTCTAATCCTATATCAGCTTGGCTAGTTTTTGAATTACCATTTTATTAGAAATTCTCTTCCAAGTTAGAGAGATATTGCTCATTTGAAGAGTTTCATCAGCCCTTGTCGTGGCAGATGGTTGATTTTAACTCTGACTCGAAATTTGGAATCTCATCAAGAGCATTTATGATTGTCATGATAAGCATCATCTGGAAAATTCTCACACATTCTTATTCAACTATATTGCTACTTAATTGTTAATGAGTAAGCTAGGTTGGTTAGTTTGGCTTTACCTGTTCCATACTTGTTTCTCTGATCTAATGATATGGAATCCAAACTACATTTTTCTTATTCAGCTGTGATGAACGCATTCAGAAGATTCAAACGATTAAAATGCTGGAAGGGGTCTATGTCTGCGCAGCTCCGCATTGTCTCAAGTCCTTTCTGAAGAAGACTGAATTTGAATCTCATATTCATGAGAATCACAGTGATCTCCTTAGTGCAGAGAAAGATGAAAACATTTCAGAATCTGCTAGTGCTAGGAAATCTGCAGCATCTGAATCTACAGTGCAAGCACCATCTAGGCCCATGTTTTCTCCTGGTTCAGGTTCCCAGGCACATGATCGTGAAGACAAAGCTCATCATTCTCAATCTAGAGACCAACATCCTCCTAGGCCTTTTATGCAACAAAAGCCACCTTTCACTGGTTCAACCCAAAATCATCCACTAGAGCAACAGTCTGATAGTAATCCTCCTCCAGGCTTTGAAAGGCCTGGCATGCAGAATCGGCTAACTCAGCAAGGTTTTGATGTACAGCAGGGTTCATTCCGGCCAGACCCAAGTCACTTTCCAGACAAGCAGCAAGGGATTATGGGGAGTTCCCCTTTTTCTGAATTTCCAATGCATATGCAGCAACCTCATGGCTTTGCGGTGCCTATGAGTTCGAATCCAGGTTTGGCTCCTCAATCTGGTTATCCTCAGTTCGCAACTGATGGAGCTCAACCATTTTATGGTGCTGCTTCATTTGAGATGCCTAGGCCAGACTCAACTCCTGAAAGGGGATCAGAACAAGGGTCTTTGCTAGGTTTTCCAACTGGTGCTGCAGGAAATATGAATTTTCCAGAAAATTACCCTCGGCCATGGAATATGGGGCAGCCGGCTGGGTCGTTTGAGCCCACTGCAGTTCAACCTTCCCCAGATGGTTATGTTAATGCTACTGATCCTCAAGGAAGAGCAGTATTTCTCCAAGGAGACTATGGAAGGAATGCCAGTGTAATGCCCTCAAACCTGCGACCTCCGCCTTCGGCCAACAGAGGATTGGAAGGTGGACAGAGTAGTAACTCCATGGACACCAGAGATAGCAAGGGTATACTGATGCCACAACCTATGCCCTTCCCACCACCCCCACCTATACCTCATCACATGTCGCAACTCCAGATAGGAGGCAGACAGTATTCTGGTGATACAACCCACGATGGACAGGGCTATGGTTGGCAACATGAAAAACGTGATAATTACGGAAGCAGCCAAGACTAGTTATGTTCTTGTTATTCCTCTATCGTTTCTTTTGTAAGAACAGTGCCCGTTTTGTGTTGCCTCAGTGTATTTTACTTTCTAAATATACCAACATTGTTTTGTTAAAACTGAAACGTTGGGTTCCCCGACATTTACCCAGCTTCTTGTTCAAACGCAAAAGTCTCATTCTGCTTATTCAGGATTTGCTGCTTCTGAATTGAGGCCAGAATATGCAAACAAGAATTAACAATTTATTGCTGTAGTACAATTTTACATATCTAGCAGGCAAATCATGTTGCAAGCTTATAGCTTTGTCAAGACCTTACAATAGTTTGCTCTGCAGGAAAATGGATGTACATAATCAGCCAGATCTACTACTACGCTTCAATCCCAAGTTAGTTTTCGTATTGATTTAAGAGGAGAATTGAAACACGGGCAGAACTTCTTTTGTCCTGGTACCACTTCAATATATGGATGTACACTGTCAGCTATTTATGTTAGATGATTTGAATGCTGGTTGTGTTTCTCTTGTATCCCAGCAACTGATGTTATGCTTGTGTTAACTTAGCTCATATTCCTATTATTCATGTACTTCTGAATATGCATCGAGTCCTAACGTGACCGGTTCTAAATGCTACTTTGATGAACATGTTATAGATTCTGATAAATTGTTTGCTACTACTAATTTGCATCGTAAGCCACTGTAATAGAAAGGATTCAATCTTGTTTTGTTATTCTTATTGACCCTTCCTGCTAAAGTGCTCAACTTTTGGATACCTTATCGTAATAATATTTGTTTAAGTTTAGTTGTGACATTAACTTTAATGTGTTTATTTTGAGTAAAAGGAGGCTGTTTAAGTTCAAATTTAAAGGAGGCTGTTTAAGTTCAAATTTATGGGTTGTTCATGTCTTGGGTTTTCAATTCCATATTCATATAAGTAGTTGTTTGATCCCATCTTCTCCCTTAGCATTTATTTTTCAGCCAAATCACTTGTATGACTTATTAGTTAGCTAAAAACTCTAGTTTGTCATTTTAGAATTGTTAGGAATATAGTAGTTGGCGTTTCATTGTCTCAAGACACTTTTTTTTTCCTTTTAAGGAAATTGAATGCATTTTGGTGCCTAATTAATGTAGGTAAGTGATACATAAGTTTTGTTTGCCATATTGTTTTTAATTGTCCAGTTTTAGGGAATTTCAGTCATGTTATCTGTTTGTTTATGGATCTCTAGAAGGTAACTCTATGTTAGAATGGAGTTATATCCACAAGAAAAGTAATCAGCAAATGTCTGAACAAACATAATCATTGTTTAGCATGGTATAAATTTAGTTCTTTTGAAATTTTTATGCTGGTGTATGGATTCATTTATGTTGAATATGTTGGAAAACTATATGCACGGCGGAAGTATACCAGAATCATACTACTTACATGAATAATAGACAACACATAATTTATGTTAAAACACATAAACTTTTTGAAATTTAATTAAAGATTTACCTCTTGAAGCGTGATATGATACCTTCAAGCGAATCCACATGCTAGTCCACAAATTGGACGATAGTTTTGCGGTCTTCTACAGTGATCCCAAGTTCACTTCTGAACTCTCAATATTTGGGTGGGCAAGTGTAACACCTCAGAAATTAGACTTAGACTTTGCAGCAGAAAACAACAGAAAAAGGTGAACCACAGAGGGGTTCATGGGCTGTGATTAAGACCATGGTCCGTCACCCTAATCATGGTTCACACCCTCCCATCAGTGGTGGACCATAGAGCCCCTCAGGGGACGTGGATCATCTCACAAGCTATGGGAAAGCTCGTGGAGGATAGACAGACCTCACCAAGCCCAGGCATCAGACCACGGAGCCCTCTACGGGCCGTGGTGGCATTTGCCGTCCTGAGCCACCAGATTCCAGCTCAAGTGAGGAACCACGGAGACCTTCACGGTCAGTGGTCCTTCACACGGGTCGTGGTAGGGCTCATGGTTGGACCACCCATAAATTAGTAGCCACTACAAGCAGACCACGATCCAGTCAACGGGCCGTGGTCCTTGTGACGGACCATCACTGAGGCCGTGGTCGGCTTCGACAGATTTTAAGTTAGGGGTCGTTTGGTCTTTTCCCCTATGCGTTGGACACCTAAACTATGTCATTTAACCCCTAAACTATGTAGTTTTGATTAGTTTAAGCATAGTAACTTAATCAGAACCTACCCTAGTTGATCCATTTATTGAAATTCATCGATCTTAGAGCAAAATAGAGGGAAAGCCGAGCAGCCTCTCAAGAATACGCAACAAGTTTCCATCAGTTCCATCCCCGAAATCGAAAGATTTCAGCATGAATTTCACCACCAGGTATGTGGGATTTCACTAGTGGGTTCCTTTCATCCACTAGGTCCCTAGAATTCAGTCAGATTCTTGATTCCCTATGCATTGTTTAGAACTAGGGTTTCTAGAACTTTAGATAATTGCTGCTATTTAGCTGTTATAGTATTCTAAACCATATTATCATGTTTTCGTGACATTGTTGCTTAGTTCCTTGCATGAAACTTAGAACCCTAGTTGTGTAGATTCGTTTAGTTCATGAATTACACTAGCTAGGTCAGGTAAACAGATATTCATGCTCCAGATTTCGAATGTTTCATTATCAGTACTTAAATGCTGCATTCTCAGTTAGCATGTCAGAATATTGAGCTATCCAATATAATTCAGTGATGTTATATTATACAAACTAGTATACGTTTCCGCGCGTTGCGCGGATAATATAAAGAATTATTATTATTATCACTACTATTATTATATATATATATATATATATATATATATATGAAATGAAAGAACAAATCACATGATCATTTAATAACTTGTACAATATACTTTGCGTTTGTTTGTTACTATATTATTATTAACTACTTAATATCATAACATTATCGACTAAATTTTGATTAACTTATCACTTGCCTTAATATTCTTTTTCGTTAATTTTCTATTTATATAATACAAATAAATATATATATTTTCATTGTAAAATATTATTTAATTTTAATAATATTTTAAATATTATAAGTTTATTTTTATTTTATTGTTTTTTTTTACTTGAATTCAAAGTAAAAATATTTGCAAATTATTTGTATTCTTTTGAACATTTTTTGCACTAAGATATTTTATAAGTTTTATATTTTTGTATGTTAACGTATTGATATCTTACTTAATACTAAATTATGATTTTAAATTTGTACTAAAGTACGAATAGAGATGTTTTTAATATTATCTTATGATGAATAAGGAAATTATAAGAAAATTTAATCGTTAGATAAGAAAATAAAATGTAAAGATCTACGATTATGATAATGGTAAACATAAAACTAAGAAATTTTAATCACTTGACTATCAAATTATAGGCATGCTATTCAAATTTTTAAAGTTTGTTTTTCAATTTTTCATAAAATCATATATCAATTATATTATATTTCAAAAAAACATATAATTATATCAAAATTTTCGGAAATATATTTTTATAATTATTGTTATCATAGGGAGGGAATAATCAATTGCGGTGTCATTTCTTTTCTTTAAATTCATCATTACCATTATAATACTAATATTTTTTCTTAATGAGAGTGCTAAGTAGATAACGTTGTTGAATAAAAGTATTCAACTCAAATAATTATTTTTATGAGATTTGAAAATTTAAGCTTATATCATACATACCCTATTAGATATATCAATATATTTGAGTCTTAAAAAGTAATTGATATGCAAAAAAAAAAAAAAACTTACAATAACACTTTCATCAATTATCCAAAATTGCAAGTGGTATTTTCTCATGGATAATGCTAAAGAAGTTAAATTTTTTGATGAAGGCATTAGATTATTCCGATCATTGTATTACTTAACAACACTAATGACATTCCTTCAAATATAAATACTACCTTATACAATAAGAAAAGTATATAATATTTAAGTAATATAAAAATTGAATTATTCTTTGTTATGGTATTTTATTTTTAGAGAAAACGAAAAAGCAAGTGAAACTTAACTTATATACGAAAGTTATTTGTCTGCACAATAATCACGCCAAAGTTGATGGTGACTTTAACACCTACTTATCAAGATCATAAAACATTATAATACACCCATGCAAACGATTTATACAAAGACATATTCACACACATCATATATTTAATTAGTATCATTTGAATATCAAATTTGTCAAGTCAATCTTTAATACTCTTTCTATTGCCCAAAATAAATCAAAGTTACCCAACAATTACCATCGCTATAATATATAATGGAAATTAAGAATGTTTTGCTAAATTTTTTATTTCTTATATATTAAAAAAATACACATGTAGACTTGTAGTTGTTTAGTTTTCACCTTCATAAATTTTAATAAATTAACAAATGTGACATTTTTTCCATATCCAGTATTACTCTTTATTCTCTTTTTTATTTGTGCTAAGTTTGAAATTATGCACAAAAATTAAAGAAATAAATTAATAAAGTGAACAAACTATCTAAATTTCAAATAGATGAAATATAAATACATATCTCGTCATTAATTCAAGTAGATTTGGAGTTGCTCTTTTACTCCAAGAATCCCCCAAACACGAAAATCTAACCTTTTGTATTCAACGACATAAGCAGAAAAAGATATAGAGTTACCTATATATATATATATATATATATATATTCACTTTAAACTATGAATTAATTATGCGTTAGTATGACTTACCAAATAAATTAATGAAAATATAATCAATTACTAAAATTTTGAGTGATATATTCAAATATTTATTGCATTAAAAGATCATCAAAAAGTAGCAAAAAATTGCAAAAGAAATAGATTACCAAACTTTTAGGAGATAATTAGTTATTAATTTATATTACAATAAAAGATAGTCAAAATCTGCAAAAGAAATTTTAAGCACTGCTTTATATATAGCATTGATGCAAAATTGAAGAATTTTTTTCAGAAGTATTAGATTTGATTATGTTACTACTACAAATTATTATGAAATAACAATACAATCACTAAAGACATTATGAATTCTTTATTTGTCTATATTAGATAGAAAATACCTGTGATGCTTGGACAGAGATTGAACAAAATTAATAAATTATATAAAGTTATGTATGAACAATCAAGGCTCAAGCTATTTCCTCTCTATCAATATTGAGATTTGAAAACACACAGTAAGTAAAGAGAAAAGAAGAGACAGATAGATAACGTAGTGGATAGAATTAAGGATAAAATTGAGAAGTTATAACTGCTTTAAATTTAAAACTATTTTAAAATTATTTATCAAATGTAAAAAAATATTAAATCTGTTTTTTAAGATGCCGACATTTGTCATTATGTGTGTATGTTGATGACATGTGTCTATTTTTATTTTAAATTTTGAATTTATAATATTTAATTAGTAATATAATACTTAATTATTTATAATTTAAAATTTTGAAAATTTGTGGTAATGACATGTGGCGTTTTTTTCTTCTCCTATTATATATAGATAGATTTCTAGTTGGGAGTAGACTTAACACCGAGTGGACTAGGGTTCAACGTACCCGTATAGTCCCAGAACTACGTGCCCCCATAGGTTTATAAGTCCCCTATGTGAGCATCAAATTTAGTGATCACGCTAGTCATGCCTTTATACCCTGGTAAGGTATATCGGGTCCTCCCGATGGGGCGTATACATCAGACTTCACATTTTAGCTCACATGGTTTTATATCGGTTATTAGTAGCTCCCACAATTAGACTTTAGTGCAATTGACCGGGTTTTCAGTTATATGTCAGTATTCAGTCTCAACATGTCATGTACTTGGTCATTGCATTCAGTTCAGTTTATTTCAGTATATTTCAGTATTTCAATCATGTTCAGATTATATCATTGCTCAATATGTTTTGTTCAGTTTATATGTTTGTTCAACTTTTATCCTATCTTGCATACTCAGTACATTCCAATTACTGACACATACTCTACGCTGCATCCTTTCATGATGTAGGTTCAGGTATTCAGCATCCAAATCACGCATAGATCGGTTCCCAATCTCCAGTTCAACGACTTCAGTGGTGAGTCCTCATACTTCGAGGATAAAGACATCTATTTCATATTTAGTCTTTTCTTTTAGTTTCAGTTTTGCTAGAGTTAGCTGGGGCATGTCCCAACAATTCTAGTCAGTTAGAGGCTTTTTCAGACATAGTATTAGATTCATCTTTAGTACTTGAGTGATTGTTCAGTATCACTAAACTCATAGTGTTTTATATATTTAGATCAATTTTTGGTATTCCCCACTACTAGTTATATCATGATTTAGCTTCCGCATTAGTTTATCTTTCATAGATATATTCAGTTCTGCTTATGATATGCCAACTGAGGGTTAGCTTGGGGTTACTCGTGATCCTGGGTCTCGTGTTTACGTCAAGGGGTTAGCCTCGGGGTGTGAGAAACTTGGTATCAGAGCATTAGGTTCAAGAGTCCTAGGATGTCTTAAAAGTCGCACTAAGTAGAGTCCTTTTCATGGGTGTGAAGTGCACCACATCTAATGAGAGGGAGGCTACAAAGTGTTTTAGGAAAAACTTCACTTTCTTGCTATTCTTATCGTGCGTGGGTATGATCTACTTTCAAACTCATCGTTATGCGTTTTAGATCATGCCTCATCGTAGAGCTTACACAAAGAATGCTAATGGTCGCAACGCTAACACAGTTTCTCCAGTCCCAGACCATGAGGTTTCGAATGTAAAGTTTTGAAATACTATCCAGCTCTTGGCTCAGAGTGTAGCTAACTGGAACAATCAGCAGGCCCAGTTCCTACAAATGCTAATCATGGTTTAGTAGCAGCCAGGGTTTGAGATTTCATTCGGATGAATCCACTAGAGTTTCTAGGGTCGCAGGTTGGTGAGAACCCACAAATCTTCACCGATAAGGTTAAGAAAATCTTTGGAGTGATGCAAGTGACTAGTAATGATAAGATAGAGTTGGCATCCTACTAGCTTAGAGATGTGGATCACATTTGGTACACTCAGTGGAAAGAAAATAGGGGTACAGATGCAGCTCCTGTGACTTGGGAATGCTTTACGTGAGCTTTTCTGGATATGTTCTTACCGAGAGAGTTGAGGGAGGCTAGGTCTCAGGAATTCATGAATTTGAGGCAAGGTACAATGTCAGTCCAAGAGTACGGACTTATTCACCCAACTCTCTAGGTATGCTCCACATATGGTTGCTGATTTGAAGGCACATATGATTAAGTTTCTGTATGGAGTATTTGACATAGTGAAAATAGTGTGCATGAATGCTATGTTGTTAGAGAAGATGAATATCTCTAGGCTCATGACTTATGCTCAGCAAGTTGATGATAAGGACAACAAAAAGGCTAGAATAGGCAACTATGAGTACTTTCAGCAAAAATGGGGTGGTGAAAATGGCTCACAGTTTCAGAAAAAATCTTCAGCCCCAGTTTCTTTATCAGCTAGTGCTCCATCCCCTAGGTTTCGACGGGATCATAAGGGTAGGGCATCAAACTATAAGTCTCAGAGGAGTGCTTCAGGTAGCAGGACCTATCCAACTTGTCCAAAGTGTGGTAACAATAATCCAGGCGAGTATCTTGTAAAGAAAAAATGGTGCTTTGGGTTTGGCCAGTCTGGCCATAGGTTGAGGGATTTCCATTTTTCCAGGCAGAGTCAAGGAGGTAACAACAATAGGACTCAATCTACAACACCAACAGGTCGCCCAACTCAACATGGTGCTTCATTTGGCACATGTGGCGATCAGTGCCAAAACAGGTTATAAACTCTCCAGGCTCGCCAGGATCATGAAGATTCTTGTGATGTGGTCACTGGTAGGTTACAAGTTTTTCACTTAGATGTTTATGCATTGTTAGATTTAGGGGCTACACTATCTTTTGTAACTCCATTTATAGTAGTAAACTTTTGTGTCAGTCCAGAAAGTCTTTTAGAACCCTTCTCAATCTCTACTCCAGTTGGTGACCCAGTTACTAGACGAGTATACATAAATTGCCCTATCACAGTCTCTCAGAAAGTCACCTCAGTAGATCTTATAGAGTTAGAAATGGTGGACTTTGATATCATTCTAGGCATGGATTGATTACATTCTTGTTACGCCTTAATCGATTGTAGAAATAGGATCGTTCAGTTTCAGTTTCCAAACGAGCCAGTCTTAGAATGAAAGGGTAGTAGCTCAGTACCTATGAGTTGATTTATTTCTTACCTTAAGGACAAAAGGATGATCTCTAAGGGGTATATCTACCATCTTGTTCGGGTTAAGGATTCGAGCTCCGAAACCCTAACTCTTGAGTCAATCCCTATAGTAAATGGGTATCCAAAAGTGTTTCCAGAAGATCTTCCCGGAGTTCCTCCCGAAAAGGAAACTGACTTTGGAATTGATATCCTTCTAGATACCAAGCCCATTTCGATTCCTCCTTATTGATTGGCTCCAACTGAGCTTAAGGTATTGAAGGAACAGTTGAATGAACTTCTAGATAAGGGCTTCAACAGATCTATTATTTCCCCATGGGTGCACGAGTGTTTTTCGTGAAAAAGAAAGATGGTTCTCTCAGAATGTGCATTGACTATCGTCAGTTGAATAAGGTCACCATCAAGAATAAGTATCCCATCCCCAGTATTGATGAATTGTTCGACCAACTCCAGGGTACTAGTTACTTTTCTAAGATATACCTAAGATCTGGTTATCATCGGCTTAGAGTCAGAGATAGTGACATTCCGAAGACAACTTTCAAAACTCGGTATGGTCACTATGAATTTGCAGTTATGTTTTTTGGACTACCAAATGCTCCAGCAGCCTTCATGGACTTAATGACCAGAGTGTTCAAAGAATATTTAGACTTATTCGTTATTTTATTTATTGGTGATATCCTGATTTATTCTCGGAGTGAGGAGGAACATGCGACTCATCTGAGGGTTGTTCTGCAAACTCTCAAAAATCGCCAGTTATTCGCTAAGTTTAATAAATGTGAATTTTGTTTACAGTCTGTCACTTTCCTTGGTCATGTGGTATCTAACGAGGGAGTCCGAGTGGATTCTCAGAAGATAGAAGTAGTGAAACAATGGCCCAGACCCACATCTCCAACAGATATCAAAAGTTTCTTGGGTTTGGCTGGTTATTACATAAGATTTGTTGAAGGATTTTCATCCATAGCTTTACCATTGACTAAGTTGACTCAGAAAAATGTTAAGTTTCAGTGGTCAGATAAGTGTGATAAAAACTTTGCAGAATTGAAAACTAGGTTGACTACAACTCCTATCTTGACACTACTAAATGGTTCAGACGATTATGTGATTTATTGTGATGCATCCAGGGTTGGCCTAGGTTGTGTAATGATGCAGAGAGGTAAGGGCATAACTTATGCTTCTAGACAACTTAAGGTCCATGAGAAGAACTACCTAACTTATGACCTAGAGCTTGCAGTTGTAGTATTTGCCCAAAAAAATTTGGAGATATTACTTGTATGGTGTTCATATAGATGTGTTCACATATTATAAGAGCGTCCAGTATGTCTTCACCCAAAAAGAGTTGAATCTTCGTTAGAGGAGATGGCCTGAATTCCTCAAAGGACTATGATATGAATGTGCTTTATCATCCCGGTAAGGCCAATGTAGTAGCTGATTCTCTTAACAAATTATCTGTGTGTAGTGTAGCACATGTTGAGGAAGAAAGGAAACAATTAGCAAAAGATGTTCACCAACTTGCTCTCTTAGGAGTTGGTCTTACAGACTCATCAGATGGTGGAGTAATAGTTCAGAATAGATCTGAATGTTCACTTGTAACAGAGGTTAAGGAGAAACAAGATAGTGATCCTACATTGCTTCAATTGAAAGGTGAAGTTCACCAATAGAAAGAAAAGGTTTTCACCCAAGGGGGAGTGAGTTGAGGCAGGAGATCCTTAAAAAGGCTAATAGTTCTAGATATTCTATTCACCAAGGTTCCACTAAGATGTATCATGATCTATGTGAAGTCTTTTGGTGGAATAACATGAAGAGAGACATAGATGATTTTGTGGCTAAGTGTCCTAATTGTCAACATGTTATGGTAGAACATTAGAAACCAGGAGGTATGACTCAAGATATTAACATTCCTACAAGGAAGTGGGAAGTGACAAACATAGACTTCATTATCAGTTTACCTCGTACTCGTAGAAAACATTATTCCATTTGGGTAATAGTAGATAGAGTTACTAAGTCCGCTCACTTCTAGGCTGTCAAGACTACAGATTCAACGGCGGACTACGCCAAGCTTTACATTAATGAGATAGTCAGGCTGCATGGGTTCCTTTATCTATCATCTCAAATACAGGTCCACAATTTACCTCTCATTTCGGGAGATCGTTCCAGAAAGGTCTTGGTACCCAGGTAAATCACAACACAATATTTCATCCATATACGGATGGTCAGGCAGCGCGTACCATTCAAACCTTAGAGGACATGTTGAGAGCTTGCGTGATCCACTTCAAGGGAAGTTGGGATGATCACCTACCTCTTATATAGTTAGCGTACAATAACACTTACCATTCCAGTATTCAGATGGCCCCTTATGAGGCACTATATGGGCGTAGACGTAGATCTCCGATTGGTTGGTTTGAAGTAGGTGAAGCAACATTGATTGGGCCAAATTTGGTTCATGAAGCTATGGAAAAAGTTCAGCTCATTAGAGATAGACTAAAGAAAGCCCAGAGTCGTCAGAAGTCTTATGCAGAAGTGAGGAGAAGGGAATTAGAGTTTGAAATCGATGATTGGGTTTTCGTGAAAGTGTCACCTATGAAGGGGGTGATGAGACTTTGCAAGAAAGGGAAGCTCAGTCCAAGATATGTAGATCCTTACAAGATCCAGAAGAGGGTTGGTAATATGGCATATGAGTTAGAGTTACCATTGGAACTAACAATCGTGCATCCAGTCTTTCACATTTCATTGTTAATGAAGTATGTGGGTGATCTAGCATCAATAATACCATTAAAGTGTGTAGCTGTAAAGGACAACCTCACCTATGAAGAGGAGCCATTTGAAATCCCTGATCATCAGGTTCGTAGGTTGAGAAATAAAAAAGTAGCTTCAGTGAAAGTTTTGTAGAGGAGTCAGTCCGTAGAGGGATCTGCTTAGGAAACAGAAGCAACCATGAAGGACAAGTATCTTCATCTCTTTCCTTCCGATTCCGTTTCAGCTTGAGGTAATAGTTCCTCTCTAGTCCCTTAGCTTACTCTTGCGTAAATTCAGTCTTAGTATCATGTTCCTTCAGTTGTTCTTGCATTTTTTGAATATTTGATGTTCTTGGAACTCAAGTAAATTAGAAATCATGTTCTAGTACTTAGTGGTAGGGATTGCAGCTCCTACCCTCCATAGTCAGCTAGTTTAGGCTTCATTCGAGGACGAATGTTCCCAATGGAGAGAACTTGTAACACCTCAGAAATCACACTTAGACTTTGTAGCAGAAACAATAGAAAAAGGTGAAACACTGAGGTGTTCATGGGCCGTGATCAGGACCACGGTCCGTCACCTTCATCGTGGTCCACAGTCTCCCATCAGTGGTGGACCACGGAGCCACTCACATGCCGTGGACCACCTCACGAGCCATGGGAAGGCTCGTGGAGGATAGATAGACCTCACCAAGCCCAAACATTAGACCATGTAGTCCTCTATGGGCCGTGGTGGTGTCCGTCGTCCTGAGCCACCAAATCCTAGCCCAAGTGAGGAACCACAGAGACCTTTACGGTCCGTGGTCCTTCACACGGGCCGTTGTATGGCTCGTGATTGGACCACCCAAAAATTAGTAGCCACTGCCAGCAAACCACGACCCAGTCGATGGGCCGTGGTTCTTGTGATAGACCGTCACTTGGGTCGTGGTTGGCTTTGATAGATTTTAAGCTAGGGGTCATTTGGTCTTTTCCCCTATACGCTGGACACCTAAACTACATCATTTAACCCCTAAACTACGTAGTTTTTGGTCAGTTTAAGCCTAGTAACTTAATTAGAACTTACCCTAGTTGATCCATTTACTGAAATTCATGGATCTTAGAGCAAAATAAGGGGAAACGTCGAGCATCCTCTCTAGAACACGCAATAAGTTTCCTTCAGTTCCAGCCCCAAAATCAAAAGATTTCTCCATGAACTTTGTCACCAGGTATGTGGGATTTCACTAGTAGGTTCATTTCATACACTAGGTCCATAGAATTCAGTCAGATTCTTGATTCCCTATGCATTTTTTAGACCTAGGTTTTCTAGAACTTTAGATAATTGCTGTGATTTAGCTATTATAGTATTCTAAATCATATTATCACATTTTTGTGACATTGTTGCTTAGTTTCTGGCATGAAACACAGAACCCTAGTTGTGTAGATTCGTTTAGTTCATGAATTACACTAACTAGGTCAGATAAACAGATATGCATGCTTCATATTTCGAATGTTTCATTATCAATACTTAAATATTGCATTCTGAGTTAGCATGGAAAAATATTGAGCTATCCAGTATAATTCAGTTATGTTATATTGTACACATTTCTAGTTGGGAGTAGACTTAACATCGAGTGGACTGGGGTTCAGTGTACCCATATAGTCCCAAAACTATGTGCCCTTATAGGTTTATAAGTCCCGTATGTGGGCATCAAATTTAGTGATCACGCCAGTCCCCCTGGCAAAGTTATATGGTCCTCTCGATGGGGCGTATACATTTGACTCCACAATTTAGCTCATGTGGTTTTATGTCAGTTATTAGTAGCTCCCACAGTCATACTTTAGTGCAGTTGACCGAGCTTTCAATTATATGTCAGTATTCAGTCTCAGCATGCCATGTACTTGGTCATTGCATTCAGTTTAGTTAATTTTAGTATGTTTTAGTATTTCCATCATGTTAAGACTATATCATTTCTTAGTATGTTTTGTTCAATTTATATGTTTGTTCGACTTTTATCCTATCCTGAATGCTCAATACATTCTAAGTACTGACGCATACTCTGAGCTACATCCTTTCATGACGTAGGTTTAGGTATTCAGCATCCAGATCACGCATAGATCGGTTCCCGATGTCTAGTTCAACAACTTCAGTGGTGAATCCGCATACTTCGAGGACAAAGACATGTTTTTCATATTTAGTCCTTTCTTTTAGTTTTAGTTTTGCTAAAGTTAGCTGGGGGTATGCCCTAGCTATTCTAGTCAGTTAGAGGCTTTTTTAGACATAGTATTAGACTCAACTTTTGTACCTGAGTGATTGTTTATTATCACTAAACTTATAGTATTTTATATATTCAAATCTGTTTTGGGTATTCCTCACTTCTAGTTATATCATGATTTAGCTTCCGTATTAGTTTATCTTTCATAGATATATTCAGTTCTGCTTATGATATGCCAGCTCAGGGTTAGCCTGGGGTCAGTCGTGATCTTAGGTCCGGTATTTACGTCAAGGGGGCAGCCTCGGGGTGTGAGAAACTTGGTATCAGAGCATTAGGTTCAAGAGTCCTAGGATGTTTGGAAACCTGCACTAAGTAGAGTCCTTTTCATGGGTGTGAAGTACACCACTTCTAATGAGAGGGAGGCTACGAAGTGATTTAGGAAAATCATCACTTTCTAGCTATTCTTATCGTGTGTGGGTATGATCTACATTCTAACTCGTCGTTATGCCTTTCTGATCATGCCTCCTCGTAGAGCTTACGCAAGAAATGCTAATGCTCGTAATGTTAACACAGTTCCTCTAGTCCCAGACCATGATGTTTTGAATGTAGACTTTTGAAATGCTATCTAGGTTTTGGCTTAAACTGTTGTTAACCATAACAAGGCCCTAGTTCATACAACTGCTAATCACGGGTCAGCAGCAACCAGGGTTTGAGATTTCATTCAGATGAATCCACCAGAGTTTCTAGGGGCGCAGGTTGGTGAGGTCCCATAAAAATTCATTGATGAGGTTAACAGAATCTTTGGAGTGATGCAAGTGACTGGTAATGATAGGGTAGAGTTGGCATCCTACCAGCTTACATAATTCGAATCCGCTGGCTCAGATGAGTGGCTCTTGGCTACGTAAACATATCTATGTTCTTGCTTTTTCACTACCAATGAGTAGGCAACTTTGGATGCTTATGGAGATATGGCTTTGGTAAAGATCTGAATAGCCATTCTAGAACAATCATTTGGTTTGGTTCATTCTTTGACTGCTCTGCTCCCCCCAAAAAAGAGAGAGACTGAATTTCCGTTTGCCAGAACCAAAGGGTCTTTCTGTAGAAACCTCCACGAACTATCATCATTTTTTAATGGTTGTTCCACTTCTCAGGATGCGGATCACATTTGGTACACTCAGTGGAAAAAAAATAGAGGTACAAATGAAGCTCCTGGTACTTGGGAATGCTTTACTGGAGGTTTTTTGGACTAGTTCTTCTCGAGAGAGTAGAGGGAGGCTAAGGCTCAGGAATTCATGAATTTGAAGTAAGTTACAATGTCAGTCTAAGAGTACAGACTTATTCACCAACTCTCTAGGTATGCTCCACATATGGTTGCTGTTCGAGGGCACAAATGACTAAGTTTCTATATGGAGTATCCGACTTAGTGAAGATAGAGTGCAATATTGCTATGTTGTTAGAGGAGATGAATATCTCTAGACTTATGACTCATTCTTAGCAATTTGAGGGAGATAAGCTTAGGGAAATGGATAAGGACAACAAAAAGGCTAGAACAGGAAACTATGAGTACTCTCAGCAGAAATCGGGTGGTGGAAATGGCTCACAGTTTCAATAGAAATCTTCAGCCTAAGCACCTTAATCAACTAGTGCTCCATCCCCCTGGTTTTGACAGGATCAAAAGGGTAGGGAATAAAGCTCTAAGTCTCAGGGGAGTGCTTCAGGTAGCATGACCTATCCAACTTGTCCAAAGTGTGGTAATAACCATTCAGGCGAGTGTCTTATAGGTAAAGAAGGATGCTTTGGGTGTGGCCAGTCTGGCCATAAGTTGAGGGATTACCCTTTTGCTAGGCAGGGGCAAGGAGATAACAACAATATGACTCAATGTACAACATTAGCAGCACCAATAGGTCGCCTAACTCAGGAGGGTGCTTCATCTGGAACTGGTGGCGGTCAGCGCCAGAACAGGTTATACGCTCTCCAGGCTTGCTAGGACCAGTAAGATTCTCATAATGGGATCACTGGTAGGTTATGGGTCTTTCAATTAGATGTTTATGCATTGTTAGATCCAATGGCTACACTGTCTTTTGTAACTCCATATAGAGTTGTAAACTTCGGTGTCAGTCTAGAAACTCTTTTAGAACCCTTCTCAGTCTCTACTCTAGTTGGTGACCTAGTTATAGCTAGATGGGTATGCAAAAATTTTCCTATCATAGTCTCTCAGAAAGTCACCTCAGTAGATCTCTTGTAGAGTTTGAAATGGTAGACTTTGATATCATTCTAGGCATGGATTGATTACATTCCTGTTATGCCTCAATCGATTGTAGAAGTAGGATTGTTTGGTTTCAAATTCCAAATGAACTAGTCTTAGAATGGAAGGGTAGTAGCTCAGTACCTAGGAGTCGATTTATTACCTACCTTAAGGCCAGAAAGATGATCTTCCCGGAGTTCCTCCTGAAAGGGAAATTGACTTTGGAATTGATCTCCTTCCAAATACCCAACACATTTTGAATCCTCCGTACTGAATGGCTCCAGTTGAGCTTAAAAAATTGAAGGAACAATTGAAAGACCTTTTAGATAAGGGCTTCATCAGACCTAATATTTCCCCATGGGGTGCACCAGTGTTGTTCGTGAAAAAGAAATATGGTTCTCTCAGAATAGGCATTGACTATCGTCAGTTGAACAAGGTAACCATCAAGAATAAGTATCCCATCCCCAGGATTGATGACTTGTTCAACCAACTTCAGGGTGCTAGTTGCTTTTCTAAGATAGAACTCAAATCTGGTTATCATCAGCTTAGAGTCAGAGATAGTAACTTTCCTAAGAGAGCTTTTAGAACTCGGTATGGTCACTATGAATTTGTAGTTATGTCTTTTGGACTAACAAATGCTCATGCAACTTTCATGGACTTAATGAAAAAATTGTTGAAACAATAGTTGGACTTATTTGTTATTGTCTTCATTGATGATATCCTCATTTATCCTCAGAGTGAGTAGGAGCATGCGACTCACCTGAGGGTTGTTCTGCAAACTCTCGATAGTCGCCAGTTATTCGCTAAGTTCAGCAAATGTGAATTCTGGTTATAGTCTGTCGCTTTCCTTGGTCATATGGTATCTAGCGAGGGAATTCCAGTGGATTCTCAAAATATAGAAGCAGTGAAACAATGGCCCAGACCCACCTCTCCAACAGATATCAGAAGTTTCTTCGGTTTGGCTAGTTATTACAGGAGATTTGTTGAAAGATTTTCATCCATAGCTTCACCATTGACTAAGTTGACCCATAAAAAGGCTAAGTTTCAATGGTCAGATGAGTGTGAGAAAAGCTTTGCAGAATTTAAAACTAGGTTGACTGTTGCTCCTGTCTTAACTCTACCGGATGGTTTAGACGGTTATGTGATTTATTATGATGCATCCAGGGTTGGCCTAGGTTGTGTATTGATGCAGCGAGCTAAGGTCTTAGCTTATGCTTTTAGACAACTTAAGGTCTATGAGAAGAACTACCCGAATCATGACCTCAAGCTTGCAGTTGTAGTATTTGCCCTAAAAATTTGGAGAGATTACTTGTATGGTGTTCATGTAGATGTGTTCACAGATCAGAAGAGCCTCCAGTATGTGTTCACCCAGAAAGTGTTGAATCTTCGTCAGAGGAGATGGCTTGAATTCCTCAAGGACTATGATATGAATGTGTTTTTATCATCCCGATTAGGCCAATGTAGTAGCTGATGCTCTTAGCATATTATCTATGGGTAGTGTAGCACATGTTGAGGAAGAAAGGAAAGAATTAGCAAAAGATGTTCACCAACTTGCTCGCTCAGGAGTTGGTCTTACAGAATCGTCAGATGGTGGAGTAATAGTTCATAATAGATCTTAATCTTCACTGGTAACGAAGGTTAAGGAAAAACAAGATAGTGATCCTACATTGCTTCATTTGAAAGGTTCAGTTCACCAACATAAAGTAGAGGTTTTTTCCCAAGTAGGAAATGGTGTGATGCGTTATCAGGGTCGATTATGTGTTCCTAAGGTGGGTGAGTTGAGGCAATAGATCCTTTCAGAGGCTCATAATTCCAGATATTCTATTCACCTTGGTGCCACTAATATTTACCGTGATCTGCTGGAAGTCTTTTGGTGGAATGACATGACGAGGGACATAGCATATTTTTTGGCTAAGTATCCTAATTGTCAACACGTTAAGGAAGAACATCAGAAACCAGGAGGTATTAATCAAGAGATTAACATTCCTACATGGAAGTGGGAAGTGATAAACATGGACTTCATTATAAGTTTACCTCGTACTCGCAGACAACATGATTCCATTTGGGTAATAGTAGACAGAGTTACTAAGTCCGCTCACTTCTTGGCTGTCAAGACTACAAATTCGGTGGAGGACTACACCAAGCTTTACATTAATGAGATAGTCAGGTTGCATAGGGTTTCGTTGTCTATCATCTCAGATAGGGGTCTACAATTTATCTCTCATTTCTGGAGATCGTTCCAGAAAGGTCTTGGTACGCAGGTAAATCTCAACATAACATTTCATCCACAGACGGATGGTCAGGCAGAGCGTACCATTCAGACCTTAGTGGAATTGTTGAGAGTTTGTGTGATTGACCTCAAAGGCAGTTGGGATGATCTCCTACCTCTTATAGAATTCACCTACAACAACAATTACTATTTTGGTATTCAGATGGCCCCTTATGAGGAATTATATGGGTATAGATGTAGATCTCCAATTGGTTGGTTTGAAGTAGGTGAAGCAACATTGATTGGGCCAGATTCAGTTTATGAAGCTATGGAAAACTTTCAGCTCATTAGAGATAGACTAAAGACAGCCCAGAGTCGTCAAAAGTCCTATGCAAATGTGAGGATAAGGGAATTAGGGTTTGAAATCGATGATTGGGTTTTCGTGAAAGTGTCACCTATGAAGGGATTGATGAGATTTTGCAAGAAAAGGAAGCTCAGTCCAAGATATGTAGATCCTTACAAGATCCTGAAGAGGGTTGGTAATGTGGCATATGAGTTAGAGTTACCATCGGAACTAACAACCGTGCATCTAGTCTTTCACATTTCATTGTTAAAGAAGTATGCGGGTGATCCGACATCAATAATACCATTAAAATGTGTAGTTGTTAAGGACAGTCTCACCTATGAAGATGAGCCAATTGAAATTATTGATCATCAGGTTCGTAAGTTGAGAAATAAAGAAGTAGCTTCAGTGAAGGTTTTGTGGAGGAGTCAGTTTGTAGAGGGAGCTACTTGGGAAGAAGAAGCAGCCATGAAGGCCAAGTATCCTCATCTCTTTCCTTTCGATTCCTTTTCAGCTTGAGGTTATAGTTCCTCTCCAGTCTCTTAGCTTACTCTTGTGTAAATTTAGTCTTAGTATCATGTTCCTTCAATTTTTCTTGCATTTTCAGCATATTTGCATGTTCTTGGAACTTAGTTTAGTCAGAAATTAGGTTCTAGTACTTAGTGGTAGGTCTTGCACCTCCTTCCTTCCATACACAACTAGTTTAGGCTTCATTTGAGAACGAATGTTCCTAAGGGGGAGATATTGTAACATCTCGCAAATTAGACTTAGACTTTGCAGCAGAAAATAGCAGAAAGAGGTGAACCACGGAGGGGTTCACGGGCCGTGATCAGGACCACAGTCCATCACCCTCATTGTGATTCACCTTCCCATAAGTGTTGGACCCCAGAGCTTCTCACGGGATGTGGACCACCTCACAATCTGTGGGAAGGCTTGTGGAGGATAGACAGACCTCACTAAGACCATACATAAGACCACAGAGCCCTCTACGGGCCATGGTGGCATCTGTCGTCCTGAGCCACTAGACCCCAGCCCAAATGAGATAATACGGATCTATCTTCACGGTCCGTGGTTGTTCACACGGTCCTTGGTACGAATCGTGGTTGGACAACCCAGAAATCAGTAGCCACTGCCAGAAGGCCATGACCGAGTCGATGGGCTATGGTTCTTGTGACAGACCGTTGATATACTGTGAGTTTACGATATTTTTAAAACATTTCACTTTAGAGTTGTGTGTGTCTAGGGCCAATTTGTATTGGTATTAATGTGTTTTTATCATGTTTGCAGGAAATAAATTCGGACGTGGAAGTTGAGAGACACAATTGAAGAATGTGCATAAAAGGGCATCTATGAACGTGATCTACGGACCGTAGGTCCAGTCACAGTCTGTAGATAGTAGGCGTAGATGGACAGGTATGGCTTGAAGGAAAATCAGGGAATTCTTGACTAAGTATGGAACCACTATTACAAACGACGAACCGTAGATCGACCACGGTAACTAAGTAATTCTCGAATAGTGTTATTGCATGCATTGATAATTCTTTCGTTTAGAAGTCTTTTTAACGGTGGCCAACATTAGAACTCGCCTTGTTGCTACTTGCCGGACCAAGGAGGTAGCTAATAAGAAAAGAACTATCAACATAGATTTAGTGTGACACTATCTAATAGTCTAATGTCAATTGGTTCTAGGGTGAAAACTAAGCTATACAGTCTAATATGAGGTAAAAGTAAGGGTTAGTAAATTATACACGCATAGCCGGACCAAGGTGCGGGGTGAAATTCTCTAGTTGTCGGACCAAGGGATTAGAGATACATATCTTATCACTTTGCATGTAATACACTATGAAAGGATTACTATTACTAGGATTACCGCGTTATGAGCTTATGGGGAACACGTACACCCTAGTTACTTTCACTCATTGATAACAACAAAGATTGAATCCTCGTCACTTGTTACTTAACTACAATCAAGCATTTGTCTCACAAATCTCCCCCCCCCCCTCTTTACTTACTTGTTTCGGAAATACGTTGACTAAACAAATATAATAGTAAGTTAAGTTTAAGTCTAAACCATATTCCTCGTGGGATCGACCCCATCCTCCAAGTTGGGTTCTTTACTTGATAACGATCGCTTATACTTCTTTAGGGAGGTGTAATTTGAGTGTATCAAATTTTAGCGCCGCTGCCGGGGAATAAGGCTTTTAGATTAAGTTTAACTACATTATTGAACTTTAGTCAATTATTTCCTAATTTTACTTTTCTTTTTTTGTTTTTGTTTCTCTCAGGTTCCTACTCTAGTGTATGCCAAGTACACATAGTCTAGTTGAACCACTGACTCCTTATGATCCAGAATTGATCAGAACTTTGCGAAGGATGAATAATCAAGGGGTCCCAGCCAATCCTATGGGAGGAAATCTAGGTGATGGAGTTGAGTTGCGGCCTCCTAGGGTTGATGATGAGAATGATGAAAATCAAGGTAGTAATCTATTGGGAGATACATTGAGGGCACACAATCCACTAGAACCAATGCTGTGTGATAACTATAGGGTCGAAATAATGCCTCTGAATTTGAAGGACATATTTTTCTACCTCATCTACATCTGGGGCAAATATTCATGGTAACGAGAAGTCTGATGCAAATGCTTACAGCGAGGGGTTTGTTCTCTGGTATAGCATCGGAGGATCCACATGGGCACATGGCCAAGTTGAGGAGTGTTTGCAATAGTTGTGTGGGTCGATCAGATTTAGACATGGATGCCATTGGATTGAGAGTCTTCCCTCTATCATTGACCGGAGATACTGCTGTATGGTTTACCGAGCTTTCTTATAACTCAATTCACATATCAGATCAATTGTGCAAAGTGTTCATGGAAAAGTACTTCCCAGTGTCAAAGAATCTGAACCACAAAGATAACTTAACAACTTTGTCGCACTACCTGGAGAGTCTGTGAGTAGTTCGTGGGACAGGTTCACTTCTTTCATAAGAAGTGTCCCAAACCACCGCATTAATGATGAGTCAGTAAATGAGTATTTCTACAGATGCCAAAATGACAATGGTAAGGCTGTGCTTGATACTATCGCAGGAGGATCATATGGTGAGTGCAATTTTGAGGAGATCGCTAAGAAACTAGTGAAGATTTCCCAGAACAATAAAGCATGGAGCACTCAAAAGTCAGACATTTGAAGAAGCACTTTTGCAGTTCAATTTGCACCTAGTCAATATGCCAATGACATTCGTGAGGAGATGGCTCAGATAAGGATAAAACTTAGGTTAGTGTTGAAGCATGTGAGCGGAGGTACAGAAAATATAAATGCTGTGAATTATTTGACTAGGAATCCACCATCGGTTTAGGAATGTTATTATGAAGAGGATACTTATGCGGTGAATGATCAGATGGGGGGTTTCCGAGCCAACGCCAAAGGTTCCAATTCAAATAATTGGCGCCGAGGTCAAGGAAACCAAGGTCGAAACTATGACAACTACAATCGGGAGGGTCAATATGTCCTGGATGGGAACTACAATCGCAATAACAACTACAATCGAAATAACTATGGCAAAAAAATGATAGGGGTGATCCTTATGTTCCTCCTCAAAATCGGGAATCTGGTAATAGGGAAGCTGGGGGTAGTATGCCACGGATTAAGGATATGATACAGAAGATGATAAAGAGGTTTGATTTGACTGATGAGAATGTGAAGGAGATGTGAAACGACTTGTCTGGTATTGGTCAAAAAGTTGATGCCCATGCAGTGTCGATCAAGCAACTCGAGCAACTGATGAGTCCATAAATTAGACTCATTTAGGTATATATTTTGATAGAATTAGTGTCCTCAAATGCATATTTTGTCTCAATATCTAATGAAAACCCTTAAGTTTCAAGTATTTGGAGTTGGAGGGAAATCATTGACACTACTTAGCAAAATGGAATAAAGGCTGTTGAAAGAACGAAGAAATAAAGATCTAAGAATTGCCGAACCTATTTGGCGAGTCACCAAAAGGTCTTATCCTCACCTTTTGTTCTAGTGTGCTGAGCCCTGAAAGAAAAGATCAAATCAGCGGTGAAAAGAAGCAGTTAGCGTGTCAACGAGCAGTTTGGCGAAGTAGTACTATGTCGCCCAATGATCCAAAACACGACGATGCTAAAGGATAGAGCAAGATGGTGATGAAACCTACCAAAGGGCAGATCGCTAAGTTGATCGGCGATCTCAACTAACGACGTCGTATGATCCGCTGCAACACAGATTTTTGAAAACTATAAATACTCGTGAGAGTTGTAGCTTAATATCAGATTTTTAATATAGAATTTTTAACATAGAATTGTGAGTTCTAAGTTTGGAGAGGGTTTTGAAGAACTTGAAGATTCAAAGGGTTTCAACTCCAATATTTTGGACTTGGGTCTTGTGGATTCTTCACGCTTTGCTTGTTTTGAGACTTAAATCTTCACACCCATTTGAATGCAAACTCATATTGGTATGAATTTATATCTCTTTTACATGTCTAGCTAAAAACCCTATTCTTGGGGTGTGATTTTGTGAATATGGGTTACATTATCTATTAGGTCTTGCTTGTTGATGATTTATTTGTTTTTTAGATGTGATTTCATTTAGTAGTTGTGGTGGAACTTAATGAAATTGTAGTTGCAAATACGATTTTACCTTTGTATTTTTGGCTTGCTTGAGAGAGATCATAAAACTAAGACTACTAAATTGATGGCCGGTGGGATTGGGTCGACATCAGGTTCAGCTTGAGAGAGTGAACCCTAGTCCTTCTCCCAGACACTCAGCTCGAGAGAGTGAGTGGGCTAAGGAGGAGGCTGTTCTTCATGGGGAAACTCGGTGTTTGAGAGAAACCGAGTTGATTCGGGGTAAGTTGCTCGAGAGAGAATTTACCGCCACTATAGTCTAGCCTAGTCACAAATATTCAACAGATTTATTATCAAAAGCATGTACCTAATAGTTTAGTTTATCCCGTATTCCTATCACATCCCAAGAATACCCTCACCTTGATTAGTACTCCTTATATTTTCGCTGATTTTTGTTTACTTCTGACAAACCCCCATTGTTAATTGACACTATTGTGTCACCCTTTAGAATTAACATGTTCTTATTCGATAATGTTTTGAGCTATGACTAGTAAGGATTAAATTTTATTTTTCTATTAATTCTCAAAACCACTCCCTTGGGACTGAACCCCAACCCTTGGTTGGGTTACTTTACTATTGTATGATTGTAGACACTTGCATTGGAAGTTGTGTCTTGATTGCACAAACATCAAAATGGAGCCCCTACTGGGGAGTGGTGTTATTTGAGAATTCTTAGATTAGTAGAATTTTTGTTCTTCTTAGTTTTAGTTTACTCACTTAATCTTTTGTTTTGTTTTGTTTACTTGTGTGAATATTTCAAAAAACATGAGTGTCAATGGTACCAACGGTAGCCAGGTGGGCCACCAAGACGACATCAGAAATCTCAATGATGTCCAAGAGCCAAACATCAATGGCCTCCATCTCATGGGAGGTTTTGGAGCTATCCAGTTACCTCCAGTCGAGGGAAATATAGTGTTCCACATAACGAGTACTATGTTGCAACTCTTGTAACTAAAGGTACCTTTCAGCGGGTTGGCTCACGAGGATCCTCACGAGCATCTTCGGAACTTCGTGGATGTGTGCCGACTGCTCTAGTTCAAAAGCATCTCTCAGGAGTCAGTCCACTTAAGATCATTCCCTTTCGCATTGATGGGAGAGGCGTGTAAGTGACTGACGAGTTGCCGCATGAATCCATCACTTCCTAGGAGGAATTGGTAACCGCATTTCAAGTGCGATTTTACCCTCCCTCAAAGATGATGACCCTTCGGGATTAAATTCAGAGCTTTAAGCGTTTGGAAGGAGAGCCTCTGAAAAAAACTTGGTTACGGTTCAAAAAGTTGGTGCTTCAATGCCCAACCCATGGTTTGCCTGATAATGTGCTATTTCAGTACTTTTACCGGAGTTTGGACTCGGTAAACGAAGGGGTCGCTGACCAACTTTCGCCTGGAGGCATAATGCAACAGCCATATGTAGTAGCAGCTCAACTTTTAGATGGCATGACAACTACCAATAGAGCGTGGTACACTCGCGAGGACCAAGTCTCTCCTCTTACCTTCAAGCTATCTAAGGAGCAGATTGAAAAAGATCATGAGAGAGACCAAAACATGGCCAAGATCATGACACAACTTGACATTTTATCCAAAAATGTCATGGGGGTTGGTGCCCGTGGTGTCAATGCCGTGGGGGTCGGGTGTGCAAATCCTGAGGAGATGAAGTTTGAATCCTTGTATAACGAGAAGGTAAATTTTCTAGCCAACCAAGGCGGTGGCTATTGTTCAAACTACCCACAACAGGGTGGTAACCAAGGTTGGGCTAGAGACAAAGGCTGGAAGGATTGAGATCGTGAATGGAGGGAACGTAATCCCAATTGGTAGGATGGGGAGAAGAATAAATATGTGCCTCACCATAAGCGCCAAAATCCCAAGCACTCGGAAGGTGGTAGGTCTGAGGATGTGCTCTCACATATTCTCAACAAAGTTGAAGGGTCAGACAAAATGTTAAAAGGCATGAAAGAAGATGTGTCCACCCTTAGCCAGACCGTCACCTCCCATTCAGTTTCGATCAAGTAGTTAGAGACCCAAATGGGTCATATCTCATCTCACCTCAATTCGAGATAGCAAGGGGGTTTGCCTAGTGATACTATGGCTTACCCCAAGAATGACGTTTGAAGGTGGACTTGTGTCATGCCATAACGTTAACTAAGGAGCTGTTTGGGAGGCAACCCGAAACCCTTTTATAGCTTTATGTTGGTTTTAGAAATAATGGTGTGTTAATTGTGCAGTATTAAGTGTGGGAAGCATTTGGAAAGAAATAGATTGGTGAGAGAAATATTTGGTTGGCGAGTCACCAAAGTATTAGGTGACTCGACTCACACCGCCGTTTGATCCAACCCAGTTTGGGTTTGGGGTCTGTAAAACTCGATGGGCCCAAAGAAATGATAGGCGAGTCACCGATGAGCTCGGTGAACCCGATTTGTATCGTCGTTTGGATTCCCAAATTAACTGGGGGATTCTGTAAAAATTGATGAAGAATGTAATTGCTCGGCGTGACACCGAATGGTTCGTCGCTCACGACTAATGTCGCCGAGTGGCCAAGAACTGGACGGTTTTTCATGCAAAAGGTTTAAAAGTTTCAATTTCCTACGCTCTCCCTCATTTTCAAACTTTACAAACTCACACAAAGTTTTACTTTCAATATCGTTACATCTCTATTGTATTTTCGTTATTGAATTGTGCTCGGATCTGGAATGCGTTGCCGCCTAGCATCTTAGCAGCATCTTAATCCGCATCTAAGGTTGCTTTTCGAGCCCTAAGTTCCTTTTATCAAAAGTTTTGCTCAAATGCAATGACATTATTTCAATAATGTGTGCTGGTCCTCTCTGGTAGGATTAGAATTTTTGTTTGCTTTCTTTGATTTGATAATATTGACCGTTCTAAGTTAAATAGTTGATCCCTGAAAATTGTGGCCTATAGTGGATGAAAAATTGTGGGTTATGCATAAGTGTCGCTGGGTCTTAGCCTAATTTGGCAATTGCATATTTTGATTTTGCTTTCGAGGGTTACGGGGTTGAATTCGAGAAGATGGGTTGAAAATAGGTACGTTGAGCCATTTGGCGAACTGAGTTGAGCTTGCCGAACCACTCGACGGTTCGCCTAACGTCCCCATCTCGCCTTTAATTTAATGATAAATATGTTGTTGATTTTGTAACTTTCGGTGAAAAGACTGATGTCACCAAACGCACTCGACGTCTCGCCGAAAGACCGCTTGTTCACCCTTTGGCTGCACCGTTGTATCCTCTGTGCATTGGACTAGGTGAATCACCTAAGTGGTTGCGCATTTCGCCAACTGGTTCGGTGGAGTTTTTCTGCAGATGAACTTCTATGTTTTTGTTCAGATATTTTTTAACTCTTTCCCAAAGTTATGTAGATATGGTTAGACCAAAAGTAGCTGGAAGAAATAGGCCAACCCGATAGATAAGAGAAAAAAATTTCAGGAAAGGTACAAGTGAAGTGAATCCTCCCAAGATGGGAAATGAGGGCAAAAAGCCTAGTTCCAGCAAGAGATCTATCCCCCGAGATCCCACTGTCTGTTCGTGGACTCGTGGATTTTGTACAGTTATACATTCCTTCTTGGCGGCTCATGACTTGGACAATTTCAGCAAGCCAATTGTCGCTGAACCTTCTGAAGTAGCTCCGGGGACTATTATTCAACCCCTGACTGACACATCGGGCACTTGTGCCCAGACAGATAGAGCGACTGTGTAGACAGGAGTTTTCTCTACCTCCCTCTCTATTTTTCTTTATTCTAAATTTGGGATATTATGTTGATTGCATTTGAGGACAAATTGCTTTTATTTGTGGTGGGGTGAAGCCCACCTTTCTGTGTTATTCGTGAATTGTGTTTCGTTTATGTATTTAGGTTGGAAGCTATAATTGTGTTAAATACTGCTTTCGTGGAAGGTTTGAGCTTATGGCTCCGTGTTTTCCGTGTTTTAAATTGTAAAATGATTTTGACCCTTCCAAAATTTTTTTGCCACCCCTTCTTTGTTGAATGTGGCTATTCCTTCACAAATTTGAGTATCAGTTCCGATCAATACCGATGACTTGGATAGTGCTTATAATCGAACAAACTTGAATGTGCGGCTACAATGAGGCCAAATGAAGGTGCATAGACAATATGTGAACTCTTTGCATCTCATTGTGATTAGCCAATGATCAAATCGAGTCTCTTGTGATGATCGTTGCACACTAGCGAAAGTGTGGAGTCTTGTTTGACTTATAATGTCAATGCCTAGTGTGATGAGCTTACCTGTGAACTATGCATGATGGATCCTAGAATTTGTCCCGTTGGTCTGGTCAACTAAGTGATGTTATCTCTTGATATGATCTTAGGCAACTTCTAAGAGTGTGAGCGAATTTGATATATACCTCTTTTGTGGCCTACCTTGTGAGTGTGTGAACTGCTTTTGAACACCCCTCGAGCCTTACCTTTCTTTGGAAGAAACTTGATGAAAACTAGACCTCTCTTAATCCACTACCTATAATCCTCTTGATTTGTGGTTGATTAAATAGCCAACTTAGGCCAAAAGCCTAAGTTGAGGGTGTGGCGAAAAGAAAAGGGAAAGTCAAGAAGTGCAAGGAAAGTCTCCTTTAAGCCATGGTGTTGAGAAAAATGGAACCCCTCCATATAAAAAAAGAGAGAAAAGAATGGAAAAGAAAGTTGTGGATTAAAGTACAAAAGAAATGGGGTTTCCAAATAATCCATGAAGAGTGAATAATAGGATGACTTATGAGCACTAAAGAGAATGATGAAGGAAAAGGAAAGGAAGTGTTGTGAACGCCACATTTCATGAGGATGAAAGTCATTGAGCCTAAAATGACCATACCTTTACGCTCACCCCCATTACAAGCCTTGAAAGGACCTTTTGGATCTTGAGTGATCTGAAGCAAGTGTTGATTGGAAAATACGGGCAAATCTATGGGTGAAATTATGCATTGTGTTCTTCTTTGTAAGTGTGAGAGTTGCATCTGATTCTGAAGCTTTAAAATGTGAACCATTGTGTGAATATGGAATCATTCTTTGTGTGAGGGCATTTGAACACTATAGTTGAGCTTGAACTTGAATTTGAAGCAAGTATTGTAAGTTCAAGATTCTTTTCGAATGGTAAGTCATAACTTGAAACTTTGAGTGCACATTTGATCCTTTCATGAGTAAGTTAAGTCTTGTTGTGTACATTTATGATTGATTCTTGTATAACACTGTTTGAGACACCCTTTTTGAACAGTCGAACTAGAGTTTGCTTGAGGACAAGCAAGATTTTAAGTTGTGGGTGTTGATGAGTCCACAAATTGGACTCATTTAAGGCTATATTTTGATAGAATTAGTGTCCTCAAATACATATTTTGTCTTAATATTTGATGAAAACCCTTAAGTTTCAGGTATTTGGAGTTGGAAGGAAACATGGACACTACTTAGCAAAAAGGAACAAAGGCAGCTTAAAGAACGAATAAATGAAGATTTGAGAATCGCCGAACCCATTCGGCGAGTCGCCAAAAGGTCTTATCCTCTCCTTTTGTTCCACTGTGCTGAGCCCTGAAAGAAATGATCAAATCGGCGATGAAAAGGTGCAGTTGGCGTGTCTCCAAGTAGTTCTGCAAAGTAGTACTATGTCGCCCAATGATCCAAAACATGACGATGTTGAAGGATAGAGCAAGACGGTGATAAAACCTACCAAAGGGCGGATCGCCGAGTTGATCGATGATCTCGACTAATGGCGCCAAATGATCCGCTGCAGCATAAATTTTTAAAAACTCTAAATACTCGTTGAGAGTTGTAACTTAATATCAGATTTTTAATATATAATTTTTAACATAGAATTTTGAGTTCTAAGTTTGGAGAGGGTTTTGAAGAACTTGAAGATTCAAAGGGTTTCAACTCCAATATTTTTGACTTGGGTCTTGTGGATTATTCACTCTTTTCTTGTTTTGAGACTTAAATCTTCATACCCATTTGGATGCAAACTCATATTGGTATAAATTTCTATCTCTTTTACATGTCTAGCTAAAACCCCAATTCTTGGGGTGTGATTTTGTGAATATGGGTTAGATTATCTGTTGGGTCTTGCTTGTTGATGATTTATTTGTTGTTTAGATGTGATTTCATTTAGTAGTTGTGGTGGAACTTAATGAAATTGTAGTTTCAAATACGATTTCACCTTTGTTTTTTTGGCTTGCAAGAGAGAGATGTCGTAAAATTAAGACTACTGAATTGATGGCCGGTGGGATTGGGTCGACATCAGGTTTAGCTCGAGAGAGTGAACCCTATTCCTTCTCCCAGACACTCTTCTCGAGAGAGTGAGTGGGCTAAGGCAGAGGTTTTTCTTCATGCGGCAACTCGGTGTTCGAGAGAACCGAGTTGATTCGGGGTAAGTTGCTCGAGGGAGAATTTACCCCTACTATAGTCTTGCGTAGTCACAAATATTCAACATATTTATTATCAAAAACATGTACCCAATAGTTTAGTTTATCCCGTATTCCTATCACATCCCAAGAATCCCCTCTCCTTGATTAGTACTCATATTTTCGCTGATTTTTGTTTACTTGTGACAAACCCCTATTGTTAATTGACACTCTTATCTCACCCCTTTGATTTAACATGTTATTATTCGATAATGTTTTTAGCTATGACTAGTTAGGACTAAATTTTATATTTCTATTAATTCTCAAAACCACTCCCTTGGGACTCGACCCCAACCCTTGCTTGGGTTACTTTACTATTGTACCATCGTAGACACTTGCATTGGAATTTTTGTCTTGAATAGGCAATAATCAGCAGCAGATGAATCATTTGTCTAGTACAGTGAACCCATATAAGCCTGGCACACTTCCTAGCAACACCATCCAAAATCCGAAGAATGATGGGCATTGTATGACAGTCACTACTCGATGAGGTAAGCAGACCATTAATCCACCTATGCCGTCTGAGGTTGAAGGTGAGGTTAGTAAAAATGATGATGATGATGAGATTGAGGTTACTGGAGAGTCCAAGAATGCTACAGAGAAGGAATTGGAGATAACCCAAAAAGTTGTTCCCATGCCTAGACCTCTACCTCCATTGCCACAGAGGTTAGTGAAGAAGACGGAAGAGGGGAAATACCGCAGGTTTATTAGTATGTTGAAGCATATTTCCATCAATGTTCCATTGATAGAAGCTTTGGAGCAAATACCTGGGTATGTGAAGTTTATGAAAGATTTGGTGACGAAGAAAAAGGGCCGTGAGTTTTGAAGATGATGATAGGTTGCAACATTGTAGTGCTATTGCTACAAGATACCTTGTGCAGAAAAAAGAGGATCCTGGTGCCTTAATTATTCCATGTACTATCTGGTTGTTGCATTTTGCTAAGGCGTTGTGTGATCTGGGTGCTAGCATTAATCTGATGCCTTTGCCTATTCACAAGAAGTTGGGTTTAGGAGATCCAAAACCGACTGCGATGCGATTGCTCATGGCCGATAGAACTGTGAAAAGGCCCATTGGTGTGCTCCAAGACGTATTAGTGAATGAGGAGTTTTTTATCTTTTCGGTGGATTTTCTGATACTTGATTATGAGGTTGATTTTGAGGTTCCCATTATCCTTGGGAGACCATTCCTTTCCACTGGGCGTGCCTTGGTCGATATGGAGAAAGGGCAGATGAAGTTCCAATTGAATAATGAACAGGTTAGTTTCAACATTTGCAGATCCATGAAGCAGAGTAGTGAGCTCAAGTATGTATCAGTGGTTAATCATAATGTAGAGAGTGGTTCTGAGGTGCCTATTGAAGAGAGGTTGGGTGTTGATGCACTAGCAGCGGTAAAGAAGTAAAGTATATTGTTTCCACTATCTTTTAGTAGGACCCATTTTTTTGTCGGTAATATCTTAGCCGTCCATTTGTATGCCTAAGATATAAAGGCAAACTATCTGATGCCTCTAAAGGCATAACATTCCATTCATATTGTCCGAATGGGACATTGAAAGCAGTTTTATACTTGTCTTTTTCTGAAATTTGAATTTGCCAGAATCCTGATTTCATATCAAATTTGCTGTAAATGTTGGCTTTAAAAGTTCTTTTTTAAAGATCTTGTTTGTTAGGTATGGGGTACCTGATCCATTTTAAAACAGAATTAATAGGCTTGTAATTGATTACAAGTCTTGGTGCTCCTCTTTCTTTCTCTGCGTTTTTGTTGACATAGAAAGCAGAGCAACTCCAAGGGGATTTAGAAATCCTAATAATCTTATTTTTTAAAAGAGTATCAATCTCCTTTTAACAAAATTCCATCATTTCATGATTCATCTGAATAGGTCTTGCCTTAGTAGAAATAGCATGTTCATTGAATCCTTTAATGTATGGTAAATCAACTATATGTTTCTTACGTTCCCAAAAAGCATTAGGAAATCAGAACATATTTCTTTTTCAATTTTTTCTTGAAGATTAGGTATCTTAGTAACTATCTCCGGGGTTTTTAAAATCTGTTTGATTTTCTTAACACGAATTTCATAATTTAAAAAGGTGATATGTTGTGAAAGGTTATTAATTTTGAAAACAGTGTTTTCTCTTACAAAATTATTTTCATCTTGTGAAAGGGTTTTAACAAAAGGAAAATGTAAATCTTTTCCAAGAATAGTAGTAGTAAAGTCATCAAGGTCAGTAAAATAAGGTTTTATCTGAGTGATAAAAGGTATTCCAAGAATAATATCTTCATTGATATCTTCAGTAATAACAAAATCATTTGTTAGACAAATGCCATTATTGCAAATATGAGCATTAGAGAGCTTGTAATTTATTTTCAAATGTTCTCCTGTAGCAGAGTATAGTTTTGAAGTACTTGTTTGTAAATACTTGGTTGGAACAATACCTTTTACAATGCAATTCCTATCTGCACCACTGTCAAGCGAAGCACTTTTGTGAATAAAAAATGTTTACTAACGACTATTTTTACAAGTATATGATGACTCTGAGGTCTAATAGAAGAAATTACCGTTACTCCTGGTGCTGCAGAGGAGGAGGTGTCATTACCTGTATTGGTAACAAAAGGTTCAACTAAATGATCATTATTGATATTGGAGGGATCAATACCAATGTTATCATCAAGGTCTTCGTGAGAAGAACTCTGGTTGGACTCAAGGTCATGGAAGGCAGCTCTTTTAGGAACTTGGCTTGTGAGAATTTCAGTTTCGACAATATAAAGTCGAGATTTAATATTTTTAATCTCTTATTTGAGACTAGATACTTCATGACGAAGATCTGAAATAGATGGTTCGAAAAGGTTATCTGAACGATTCATGATTTGTTTCATACTGAAAGGTTCAATTATCGGACGGGTTTTAGGTTTGTCCTTATTGAGAAGAAGATTTTTGAGTTCTAGGAGAAAATGATTCCTAGCCTCATTATCATTAATGTGTTGGATGACATCAAAGAGAGCTTCTTTCGAATGGTCAGAAAGTACTCGAATTTGAGGTGTAATATCACAAGTACAGAAAGCTTCAGTGCAAGTGCAATCTTTTCCTGATTGGCTAGCATCTGAATCATAATCAAGATCAATGTCTTCATCATCACTGTATTCATCAGATGCACCTGAAGATTCAGAAAAAGGTTCATCAAGAATAGCAAGAAGTTTACCTTTGGTTTCTTCATCGATATTAAGAAGATTAATCTTCTTTTTCTTGGTTTTGGAGCGACATTCATTGGCTTTATGACCAGTCTTGCCACAAGTCAAACATACATCTACTTTGGCATCATTAGGTCTCTTGGACCTAGATTTCTTTTTCTTAGGCCTGGTAGAATCATCTCTTCTTCGAGAGTTCTTCCTATGGGATTTTTCCTTTTTGTCTTTCTTGATTTTATCTGGTGGAGTGATAAAACCAAAATCCCTGCAGAAACTTCTAAGTTCTTTTCTGGATGAAGATTGTTCTTTCTTGAGCTGATGTTTGAGCTTAATATATGTGCAAAGCTCAAGGGATACAATATTGATGGTGCTTACCAAATCACCATAAGTAAGATTGCCATAGGGAATATTACCATTATTGCGATCTTGGATTTTTGTCCTTACCTTATCCGCAAAGAGAGGGGGCAAGCCACTGATGAATCGTTCTTTCCAGAAATCCAAATTGCAATCTGGGTGAATCATGACCTTACTGAGAAAGGCATGTTTGTAATGGATGAATTTGTCTAAATTTGGACAACTTAGATTGTTTAGGATTTGGAGACTCCTGTCTTGGAACAATTTTGGTTCTCCAATAAAGTACTTGATAATGTGGTAAAGCAAAGTAGCACAAGCATCTTCTCTTGTGACAGTAGAAGTGGATGGTGTATTACCTTCCATTTTTACAACTGTCTCTGTTGCAGTGGCGTTAGCAATGAGTTGCTTGATCTCATCAGTGCAATAATTATCCCACCAATGTTTCAACATTCCTGTGAAACCTGCAATGACCATATTAGTAGCATCTCTGTCTGCTGACCCACACATTTTATATTCAGTAATAGCCACACCCATTTCATGGAGTTTATTGTAAACTTGATGCTCAGCTAGGCCATTAATATTCTATTCAGTGATGCTTCTTTCTTCATGAGAGGAAGTGGATAAAAAGGCATTTTCCTCATACTGTAAGTCTGGAAAAGATGGTTTATCATGGTAGTTTTTCATATTGTGAAAACGACTACTGGCAAGCTTTTGGAGAAGATTGGATTTCTCTTGGGCCTTGGAATTGGGTTCTTCATGGAGGGTAGAAACCTTTTTTGAAGTTTTATCCTCCTTTACAGAGATGTTGAAATTATTGAGCTGTGCATTGATTTTCTCAATGATGTTTCCGGTTACTTCAAAAGTATCAGAAAGTTTTGGGAATTTTTCTTTGGAAAATTCAGGAATTTTGAATCCTGGATAGGTTTCTATATTATGGTTGGAGGAAGTAGAAGCTGGGGTTGGCCTCCCACTGAGGCTAGGTTTAGTATCTTCTATTTGTCTGGAGAGAGTATGAAGGATTTGATTAGAATAATTGTTTTGTTCAACTACTCTGTCAATATCTGCAGATGTGAGTGGTCCACATGCCTTATCACTTTTCTCTTTGAAGGGAGAAGCTTTGATTACTGTACCTGCAATAGGGATGTTAATTCCTTCCAAAGGAGGGGTGATGGATTCAACAACTTTATTAGAAGCAGTGTACCACTTGTTAATGATAACTTGTAATGACTCAGTACAATTTTCAATCCTACCAGTCATTTCAAACCATTTGAAGAATTCGATTTCACAACCAATTCTTCTCATGTCCTTCATCCATAAATCTCTAAAGGATTCTCTTTGCTTAAGAGTATAAGAAGAAACATACCATTTTCTCTTTACTTGATTGTCAGGATGAGTCCATTGTTCTTGTAGGATGCCAGAGTTGGGTTCAAAGGTTTTGTTCACTTTGAGCATTTCTAACCAAGATGGCTTTTCCTTGGGAGATTCCATCTCACTTGCAGTAGGACTACCTGGAATATCTTGGTAAAATACTTTGGGTACATTACCTAAAAAGTCTACTTCTGTGACTTTACCTTTACTGTTGTCAGCAACAGAAATGATCTCATCATCATCTGCTTCCTCCGGGGTTTTTGAAGAAGAAGGTGGTCTGGGAACGGGTCTCGAGGGACATGACGTAGAAGGGGACCATGACGACCTTCGATTCGAAGAAGATCTTCTTGCCGGATTGTCTAAGAATTTAAGTTCTATAGACCCATCTGGAAACTGAATAACTCTTTCGATCTGTGATCGCTCAGAGTGTGAACCAAAGGGTTGAGTTATGTTTTCAAAACGCCAATCATTACTGGAGAGTATATCTTTCCATTGTAAAGTTCGAGGAACAAAGATGGAACTATGTTCATGGTTGGCTTCCATAAGCATAGTCTCATCCCTTATACTCGTATGACGAGCCTTAGGAGCAAGGTGAGTTTTCATGAGACGATAATAAACTCGATAGATAATAGCTATTTCACGAGTATTGATTTTACTGTTCAAGTTTTTTGTTTTGACATTGAGGGTCAATGAATCCATGACATTAGGATCATTAATGTCAACAGAGAAGTTAGGATAACAATTAAAGTAAACTGGCCCATCAGTAAGATTACTCTGCAAAACTCCTAACATAGAGTCATCAAAATTTAAAAACCTGCCATCTCTAAGGATGACACAAACAGGAATATCAAGGTCTTTTCTAGAGAGAGGCGTTACAGCAACTTGTACTAAACCGATATGTAAATAGTTATAATCTGATTTATAACGATTTATATCATTTTCTTTAAGAAGTTGAATAATTTCTAAAGAATTGTTAATAGCAAAAGTAGACTCACAAGTCTTAATATTTCAACGAGTAAGATAACTAAAATTACCTAAGTGGTAAATCTTTTTGAAAGGTTCTTCTGGAATGCTTCAGTTTTGTAAATCATTTTCTAATTTAGCCATCTTTGTAGATTGCGAAGATAAATTTATACTATTTAAAATATTTTGATTATTTTCCATATGATTAAAAATACTGTCTAAGGCATGGCAAAATTATTTTAATGTAGTATTTTAATAATTTCCATCACAGGCCCCAGGTACCTCTACCTATGCCCAACCCACTAGGATCACTCATGCTATGCTCTTTAAGATCGGGCACCTGGCCCATTCAGCTGATGTGAGGGTGACCAGGCTTGAGAGATCGATCCCATGGATGATCGACAGTGATATCATTGCTAGAGTGACCCCCCTCCAGACTTCTATTGACACTCTCACCACGAGAGTTGAGGCTTGTGAGAGCTGGCAGGGAGAGACCTCTGAGGTTATATCTTGAAAGCCGAAGTTGCTGATTTGAGGAAGGACGTAGACTATCTAAAGTCTACTGATCTAACTTCACTACTAGAGGCTGCAAATGATTTGGACACTCTTGCAGCTTCAGAGATTCGTCCGGCTACCACCAGAGATGTACATAGGGATGATGCAGCAGTTGATGAGTCGGATGAAGGGAACGATGAGGAGCAGATAGAGGTGCTTGTTGTTACGGTTTATGATGATCTGGCTGACCTGGAGGATGTGATGTTTGAGACTGAACGCCAGACTTCTTCGAGAGACACCACCATGGGTGGGTCCAGTGGAGCGGTACTTCTGAGTCGACTCAGGGCACTGATGCCCAGATTTCCAGCACGACATAGGGCATTGATTTCCTAACAGATGGAGTGACTGAGTAAACAAGATCCTTTCTTTACCTCTCTCTACCTTACCTTTATTTTGACTTGTGGATATTATTTTGTTTGCATTTGAGGACAAATGTTTTTTATTTGTAGTGGGGTGAGGCCCACTTTTTATGATTTGTGTTTTGTGTATATATTGGGTTTTGAGCTATAATTGTGTGTTACACTATTTTTGTGGATGATTGAGCTTGTGGCTCTTTGTTTTTAATTGTAAATGATTTTTGGACCCTTTCGAAAAATAATTGTGCCACTTCTTGTTTGTGTTTGAATGTGGTTGTTCTCTTGCAAATTTGAGTACTGGTCTTGATCATTATCGATGACTTGAATAGTGCATATAATCGAACAAAGAGGAATGTGCGGCTATGATGAGGCCAAATGAAATTGCATAGACAATATGTGAACTTTTTATATCTCGTTGTGACTAGCCAAGTATCAAATTGAGTCTCTTGTGATGGACATTGCAAACTAGCGAAAGTTTGGAGTATTATTTGATATTGGTGTCAACGCCTTGTGTGTTGAGCTTACCGTGAACCATGTGTGATGACTCCTAGAATTTACCCCGTTGGTCCGGTTGACTACGTGATGCAATCTCTTGATATGATCTTAGGAAACTTTGAAGAGTGAAATAATTTGACAATATACCTCTTTTTATGGCCTACCTTGTGAGTGTGTGAACTCCGCTTGAACACCCTTTAAGCCTTAACCTTTTCTTAGAGGAAACTTGATGAAATGGTGACCTTTCTTGATCCATTACCCATAATCCTCATGATGTGTGGTTTGTGTGAATAGACAACTTAGGCCAAAAGCCTAAGTTGGGGGTGTGGTGAAAAAAGAAGGTAAATCAAGAAGTGCAAGAAAGTCCCCTTTGAACGTTGCATTTGATTCCAGAGCTTTAAATTGTTGAACCATTATGAGTGAATATGGAATCATTCTTTGAGTGAGGGCATTTGATTATTTTTGTTGAGCCTGAACCTATATTTGAAGAAAGTAGTGTGAGCTTGAGATTCTTTGGGTAATGGTGAGTCACAACTTGAATCTTTGAGTGCACAATTGATCCTTGCATGAGTAAGTTGTATTTTTGTGTGCATTCATGATTGAATCTTGTGTAGCACTTTTTGAGACATTCTGTTTGAACTGCTGAACTTGAGATTTACTTGAGGACAAGCAAAACTTTAAGTTGGGGTTGCTGATGAGTCCACGATTTGGACAGATTTAGGGCTTTATTTTAATAGATATAGTGTCCTCAAATGCATATTTTGTGCCAATAACTGATGTAAATCCTTGATTTTTAGGTATTTGGATTGAGGAACAAAGCATGGACACTACTGAGCAAAAAGGAACAAGGCAACTGAAAGAATGAAGAAAATAAGGCTTGATGATTGCCTAATCCATTGGGCGAGTGGCCGAATGGCCATGATCTCGCCTAAAGTTCTAGTGTGCCAAGCCTTGAAGGATAAAATCAAGTCGGCGATAGAAAAAAAAGTCGGTGTGTCACCGAACGGTTTCGCGATGCAGTGCTAGAGTGCCCAAAGTTAAAGAACTTGAAGATGCTGAAGGCCAAAGAAAAAAGGTGATGAAATTGACTAAAGGGCGTATCGCCGAGTGAATCGGCGATCCCGCCTCATTGCGCCGAATGATCCTTCGCAACATATTTTTGGCGACTATAAATACAATTTTGAATATTTAGTTTAGTAGGCAGTTAGACATTATTTTTTGGGATTATTGTTTAGTTTTGAAGTTGGAGAGGTGAGAGCTTAGATTATTGAGACAATATTTCCTTAGCTTTGAAGATTTGAAGATTTCCATTTCTGAGAAATTGGAAGTGGGTGTTGAAGATTCTTCATCTTAGACCTTTGTAAAGACAATAATAATCTTACCCAGTTGATGGAAACACGATTTGGTAACAATGTATACCTTTTTATGATGTCTAGTTAGAACTCCAATTCTTGGGGTGTGATTATGTGATTATGGGTTGATTTAGCTGTTGGGTATTGTTAATTGATAGTTTAAAAGTTGTTTAAAAGTTATTTCATTAAGTAATTGTGCCTTAATATAAATGGTTGTAGTTGCAAATGCAACTCTACCTTCGTGTTTTTGGATTGCTCGAGAGAGAGGTTTCAAAACCAAGATTACTGATTGATGGTCTGTGGGTATTGGGTTGTCATGGGTTCAGCTCGAGAGAGTGAATCCTAAACCTTTTTTCCACACATTTAGCTAGAGAAAGTGAATGGACTAAAGCGTAGGTTTTTCTTAATTGCTGCATACTAGTGTTCGAGAGAAACCAATTTGATTCGGGGTAAATTGTTTGAGAGAGTTTATCCCCACTAAAGTCTAGCTTATTCACTGATTTACAACTATTTACTATTAATTGCAATCACCCATTTGTGTACCTTAGCCCATAATCCAACTACATCCCAAGAACCCATCTCTATATTTGTTATTTTTGTGTTATTTGTTGTTGTAGTTGTTAATTACAACCAAAACCCCTTGTTATTTGACACTTGTGTCACCCCAAACTTGAACCATGCTTTTATTCATAATTGTTTTTACCTATGATTGACTTAAACATATTCATGCTTTTCTATTGATTCTCAAGTACGTACCACTTTTTATTGGATTCAACCCCAACTTACTTAGTTGGGTTATATTACTGACTAACGATCGTTGGCACTTAGTATTGGAGTATCTGTCCTGATACATTTAATCATGCAGCAGTACTAGCAGTAGACCTAGGAGGCAAGGGAGTGGTAGAAGAACTCAGCGTCATAGAAGGGGAAGATCTAGGAATACCTAAAGGCCTAGTGGCCAGAGTAGGCAATACTACCTCTGCAGGTAGTGTCTTAATATCGATAGCCGGGGATGTATCCACCGGGGCTGCCCTCTTCTTCTCAGCCTCATCCATCAAGTACTCGGTCTCAATACGCCGGATATTAGTAGAGGAGATGGGAATCACTTCCACGTCATTCTTCTCATCACGTGGCACCCGGTCTCGTCTACACAACTCGATGATTAACACTGGGAAATGAAGAGATGTCTGCTGCTGCCTAGCTCTCATGGCCATCTCATGTTTGAAAATTTCACCTAGATTAATGTGCTTCCATGCAATGATGGATCCAAGACATGCCGCCGTTGTGTGGCGGAGGATAGACTCATTATGGGACGACATAATTGTGCTACTGATGAAGACGAATCAATACCTCGCTGCCACAATGAGGTCTTTCTTCTCTATTGGCCTTCTGACCTCGATCCACCTAGGAGTATTGTCATATAAAATAGGGGCCAAACAACCTTTCATAACCTTTAAAGCCATTGTCTTGATCATGCTCTGGTAGTCATCTGTAATGTTGCCAGTGCATTACAAAACAACATTTATATCATCACTATCACACTTTACCTTCCTTCCCCTGATAACTACATAGTCTATTGGCTTGAAGGTAGTAGCCTTCCTCTTTCCGTGTGGCACCAAAGCTCCATAGGTAGTGTAGAACTCCCGGACCCAATCAAGAATATAAGGTCCCAAGGTTTAGTAAAGAGCTGGAAGTTGTGGGATTTCAGGGTTTTCATATCTCCGGATATCTGTTCACCACTTCATCTAAAGACAATCTCTTCTCCTCGATGATAGTCCTCAGTCCTTCGGCCTCTAGTGTGTTGAGAGACAGGGGAGGAGGAGAATGTGCATGTGGTGCTAGGACCAGTCTGATCTGGAACTAGAGAAGGAAGAGTGGTCTGAGGCACCCGGATCCTAGACGGATCATGCATCCTCTTGGAGCGCATTTCAGCTCTCCTGTCAAATAGCAGCTAGTCATCCTCAGGCTCAGAGATGACAGCCCGAGAATCCTGGTGTTCCCCCTCGCTTTCAAATGAGTTAAGGTGAGTGGCGTAGACTCCCTCACTGTCGGAGCTGACCTCCGGTGACTCAGCTGCGGGCGCCTTTCACTTTCCTTTGCCTTTCCCACTCGTGGTGGGAAGTTTGGTTGCCTTTGCTTTGGATGCCACTGCATCCTCATTTATGATGATCCGTTTTGCCCATTTTTGAGGTGGCATGTCTCGTCCTTGTACTTTGGGTCTAGCCATATCTTCAAAACACATCGAAAAGTGTTAGAAATCATTGAATTAAATTGCAGAAATCAAGTTGCAGAAAGACTCACCGAACCAGTCGCCGAGTCACTTAGGCTAGTTGTATCGGGATCGCCGAAAGGAGAAGCTTGAAAAATTTCCACAAATAAGGCATGTCGGCGATACTCAGGACGCTTTGTCCACACCACTCGGTGAGCTTAGACTAGCCCCCCAAAAATTATAGTGTGTCTTAGGGGTTAGGGGCATCGAAAGGGGGATCAAAGGAACGTTTCGGCGAGTCGTCAAAGTGAACACGGCGAGCTCAGGCTTTCCGTCGAAAGTTACAGACTTAGCTTAGCCAAATCAAGAAATTAAGGGCGATTAAATGGGGACTTTGGAGAACCGCTGAACCGTTGCGAGCTCGACCCACCTCTCCAAACTGCCCAACTTGCCAATTTTCAACCCCGTTTCCCAAAATCAAGCCCATAGCCTCCAAAATAAAAATCAAACACACACACCATACAATTCATACCATACCCATATGACCTATGCCTTCGGGGTAGTCAAACTTCCCTAAATTAGGCCAAAATTTGCCGTTTGACAACTTTTACCCTTAAGAATGAAGTCAATCGCTCCATCATTGGGCAAATTACGTCATTTAGCACAATTCGGAGTTACTTAGAATTTACCCCACTGGACCCAATACAAATTAAAAGTAACCCAACAATTTAGAAATAATTTAATCGCACAAAACACGGGAAATCATCTTTTTAAGCATTTAGGCATAAGTTCGAACACAAAACGGGCAATCAGACACATAAAACATGATTTAAACAATTACCCAACACTTATCAACACATGTTTACCGATAGCATTTTAGTTGAACCACTAATCAAAGGTGCGGGGTTCAGAAAACCAACCTGTATGCCGAATTGATAATTTGAAAAGCTAGGCGGCAAATTATTCCAATTTTGAGCAATAGATCACACACAAAAAGCGAATGAAATAGAAAAGTACTGAAAATCTAAAGTGCGGGTGAGAGTGTACGGGGTTAGAAATGAGAGAATATGAATTTTTTTGAAATTTTCAATTTTTTGGCCTTTTAAAACATTTTGGTTCGTGGCCCTTCGGCGGTGTTAGTTGACCACGCCGAACCACTCGGTGATTCGCCGAGTTTTTCAAGACCTCCAGTCAATTTTGGGATCCGAATGGCAGACAGAATCGGGCTCGTTGACCTGTTTGCCGATTAAGCAATTCCCCCGCCGAGGTTTACAGACTTCCACTTTAGGTTTTGTGGGTCCAATAGTGGTCTAGATCGGGCTCGCTGACCTTTTTGACGAGTCGCCGGCTGGACTCTTGGCTCACCAAACCACCTATTTTCAAACACACTTCACTTTTCAACCTGCACAATCAACACCCGTTATTCAAAATCAAACTTAAAGCATTAAAAACATGGGTTGCCTCCCAAGAAGTGCCTTAGTTAACGTCATGGCACGATGTAAGTACCCATTCAAGCTTCAGTTTTGGGGTTTGCCATTGTATCACTAGGCAACCCCCTTGTTGTCTTGGATTCAAATGTGATGAAATTTGACCCATTTGGGTCTCCAACTGCTTAATTGAGACTGAGTGAGAGGTCACCATCTGGTTGAGAGTCGAGACATCCTCTATCATTTCTTTCAACACTTTATCGGACCCTTCAACCTTGTTGAGAATGCGTGAGAGCATGCCTTCCGTACGGCCACCCTCAGAATCCTTGGGCTTTTGACGCTCATGGCGATAAACATACCTATCCTTCTCCCCTCTCTTTCCTTCCAAGTGGCGTTGCGATCATGTCAATCTTTGTCACGGTATCTCCAGCCCTTATCTCTATTCCAACCTTGATTTCCACCCAGTCTTGGGTAGTTTGCACGATAACTTCCTCGTTGATTTGCTAGGAAGTTCACTTCCTCTTGGTATAATGCTTCAAATTGGGCTTCATCGGGGTTTACTCCACCAACACCCACAACGTTAACACTTTTTGTACAAACACCCACAACGTTAACACTTTTTGTACTAACACCCATGACATTTTTAGCCAAGATATCTAGTTAGGTCATCATTTTTGCCATGTTTTGGTCTCTTTCTTGATATTTTTTGATATGTTCTTTTTTCATTCTAAAGTTGAGATGAGAGACTTGGTCCTAATGAGTGTACCATGCCCTGCTGACTTTAGTCATGCAATCAAGGAGTTGGGAAGGTACTTCAAAGGGTTGTTGCATTATACCACTGGGAATAAGTTGATTAGTAACTCCTTTGTTCACGGAGTCGAGGCTCCTATAGAAGTATTTCAGCAACAAATTGTTGGGAAATCCATGAGTTGGGCATTGCGACACCAACTTTTTAAACTTAGCCACGTTCCGTGGATTGACTCACCCTCCAAGCGATTCAAACCTTGGATACAATCCCTAAGTATCATCATCTATGATGCGGGGAAAAATCTCACTAGGAATACTATGATCAGCTCCATCCAAGAAATGATGGAATCTCTTGGAAACTCAGCAAACCACTTGCTTGCCTTGCCCATCAAAGTAAATGGGAACAACATTAGACGGATCGATTCTTACGATATGTTCTTAAATGAGAATGGTCCACATACATCAAAAAAATTTCTGATATGCTCACGGGGATCCTCATGAGTCAGCCCCACAAATAATCCTTTTAATTGTAGGAATTGAAGCATGGTGCTTGTGATGTGAAAAACAACGTTGCCTTCAGCCTGAGGTAAATGAATGGCCCCAACACCACCCATTTGGACTGGGTCACTAATGTTTCGGTCAATGAATCATTGAGGTTTCCAACATCATCTTGGTGGCCCACTTGGCTACCATTTCTTCTATTAACGTCATCTCCTCCTCTGTTTAACACAAGCAACACAAAACCAAAACTAAAATAAGTAGATTCAACTATAACTAAGAAAATCATAATTCAACATCACCAAAAGAATTTTAAACAACTCCACTCCCCGATAGCGGCGCTATTTTGATTCAATGTTTCAAGCACAACTCATCCAATTCTAGGTACCAACGATCATTAGTTAGTATAAACCCAACAATTGAGTTGGCGTCGAATTCCACAGGAAGCGGTACGTGTTCAAATTCAATTAGGAAGTGCAAACATGGTCTAATCAGCCATAGAAATAGAAATTATCGAAAAAGACATGAATCAAATTAAAGGGGTGACACGAATGTCAAATGTCGGGGGGTTTGGTTTTCAATTATCAACAACAAAGCAGTCCCAAACACTTTGAAATAACAATAAGGAAATGAATTCTCAGAATGTGATCGATTATAAGCGAATTTCAATAAATAGGTAATTGAAACTACTAGTAAACAACTAAAAATCAGTGAGTAGGCTAGACTACAAGGGATATAGCTTTCTCTCGAACAACTATCCAAAATCAGGTGATTTCTTTCGAACATCAACAAGTTTAACAATGAAGAACAACCCACACCTTAATTCATCCACTCTCTCAAGCTAGATGGGTAAAATTGGGTTTAGGATTCACTCTCTCGAGCTGAGCCCAGCTCAACCCATTGCCTACAAATCATTAATATATAATCTTAGTTCTAAAACCTCTCTCTCGAGCAAGCCAAGAACACAAAATTAGAACTACAATTGCAACTACAATTGATAAACTAAACCACAATTAATGAATAAACTCACTTTAAAATAGCATTTAAACTAGTAATTAACAATACCCATAAACTAATTCAACTAATAATCACATGATCAAACCCCAAGAATTAGGGTTTTAGCCAAACATCATAAAAGAGTAAAAATGATTACCGAATCGATTAGCCATCAACTAGGTACAAGTAATTTAGTCTTTACAATGCTTCAATTTGAAGAATAATCGAAACCCACTTCCAAAATCTCTAAATTGAATCTCTAAAATTCTTCAAAACTATGTAAAACTAGAGAAAAATGTTCTAAACTAAATAAGCATTAGCCAGCATAAGTCTGAATATTTTCAGAATTCTCAAATAATTGTTCAAAATATAATTTATAGTCACCAAAAATAAGCCACAAAGGGCCGTTTGGCGAAGTAAGTCAGGTTCACCGAACCACTCGGCAAAATGCCCATTGATCTCTTCCATCACCTTTTTGCCTTGGCACTCAACATCCTCAAGATCTGTAACTTTGGACGATCTATCTTTGCTTCGTGGAACTGTTCAGCGATTTGCCGACTACTCCTTTTTGTTGCCGACTTGGTTTCTTCCCTCATGGATGGCACACTGGAACTTTTGGTGATAGAGCTAGCCACCCGGCGATTCACCGAGTGCTCTTGGCGATCACCGGACTTGCATTTCTTCATTTTTTCAGTTTGTTCTGTTCCTTTTTGCCTGTTACTGTACTTTCTTTTTTCCTCAATCCATATACCTAAAAATCAAGGCGTAAACATCAGTTTATGGCACAAATTAGGCATTTGAGGACACTAAATCTATATAAACAAAGCCCCAAATGAGTCCAAATCTCAGACTCATCAGTCATCCACCTCGTTACAATTGGACAGTTATCGAGCCATCCACCTCGTTACAGTGGACAATCATCGAGCCATCCACCTCGTTACAGTGGAAAATCATTAGGTCATCCATTATTTACATTTTTCATAGTATTTTTATTTGCTGAGAGGGCCATTGCATTTTTTATTTTTCGAGAGGGCCATTGCATTTTTCATTTGCCGAGAAGGCCATTGCATTTTTCATTTCCTGAGAGGGTCATTGCATTTTTCATTTGCCAAGTGAATCATTACATTTTAATTCACTGAAAAGGCCATTGCATTTAAGTAGCATCTATTCAGATGTGAAGGAAGTGCACCCTATCTATTTTATGTTCAAGTTGGAAGAGCCTTGCGTTGAAAGATATTTGCATTTAAATAGCATCTATTCGGAGGTGAAGGATAAGCACCCTATCTATTTAGCGTTCAAGTCGAAGGAACTTGTGTTGAAAGATGTTTGCATTTAAGTCACATCTATTCGGAGGTGAAGGATGTGCACCCTATCTATTCCAAGTTCAAGTCGGAGGATACTTACGTAGAAAGATATTTGCATTAAAGTTACATCGTTTCGGAGGAGAAGGATGTGCACCCTATCTATTTCGCGTTCAAGTCGGAGGAGACTTGCGATGAAAGATATTTGCATTAAGTCACATCTATTCGGAGGTGAAGGATGTGCACCCTATCTATTCCGCATTCAAGTTGGAGGATACTTGCATTGAAAGATAATTACATTTAAGTTGCATCTATTCAGAGTGAAGGATGTGCACCCTATCTATTCCACGTTCAAGTCAGAGGACACTTGCGTTAAACGATATTTGCATTTAAGTGGCATCTATTCAAAGGTAAATGGTGTGCACCCTGTCTGTTCGACGCCGAAGTCGCAGGAGGCTGGAGTTGAAGAATATTCACATTCTATTACCAGAAGTGCTAGTCACATCTATCCTACCAATGGATCATCTTCATTCGCCCTACTGATGGACATACATTTAGATTCTATCGATGGATCATTTTTATTTGTCCTACCGATGGACATACATTGAGATCTTACCGATGGGTCATCTTCATTCGTCCTACTAATGGACATACATTCATATCCTACAGATGGATCATTTTCATTCGTCATACCGATAGATATACATTCAAATCCTTCTGATGGATCATTTTCATTCGTCCTACCGATGGACATACATTCAAATCCTTCTGATAGATCATTTTCATTTGTCCTATCGATGGACATACATACATATCCTACCGAGGGATCATTTTCATTGGTCCTACCGATGGACATACATTCATATCTTACCGATGGATCATTTTCATTCATCCTACCGATGGGCATACATTCATATCTTACTGATGGATCATTTTCATTCGTCCTACTGATGGACATACATTTAGATCCTACCGATGGATCATTTTTATTTGTTCTAACGAAGGACATACATTCATACCTTACCGATGGATCATCTTTATTCATTCTATTGATGGACAAACATTCATACCCTACCGATGAATGATCTTCATTCGTTCTACCGATGGACATACATTAATATTCTACCGATGGATCATTGTCATTCATCGTATTGTAAGAGATGCTACCTTTTTCTTTAATTTTGTCTCTAATAATAGGTTTTATCTTTGTATTTCTAAGAACATCCAAGAGGATGCATTCTCAATTGAGCCATAGGTGTGGACTACGTCAACAAGCATGCAGCACAATGTGAAACATTTTGGATGCAAGTTGAGGATCGACTTCTACCACATTCCAACCAAACTGTTATATGAACGCCATGTGTTCGGCCAAAATCGGGTTTGTCATGTTTCTTTTTCCATGATTTCTATCATCAATCATATTCAGCGAAAGGGATATCTGTTGACACCCAATTTTAGCATAACATTTTCAAAATTCATAACTTTTAAGTTCTATTTATTCAATAGTTCAAAATACATTTTTTATAATTTTAAATAAGTTTATCGATAATTATCTTTATTTGTCAAAATTTCAAGGACTTTTTATTTGTTAATTTTAATTACATTATTTTTTGTCACAACCGGTTGAAGACATTCAGATATTTGTTCATTTTGATTAAATCGTTAGTTTTGTTAAATTGCATTTTTTACATGTCATTGGTTACGTTCATTATCATCTATAGTATTCATTTTATTTGTTACATTTGTTAATATTCATTTTGATATCTTGCACTGTCTAGAAATTCATTTAAATACAAATAAGATTTGCATACGCAAATAAATTTTCTGGAATGCTCCAGTTTTGTAAATCATTTTCTAATTTAACAATCTTTGTAGATTTCGAAGATAAATTTATACTATTCAAAATATTTTGCATTATTTTCCATATGATTAAAAATACTGTCTAATGGGCTTACAGAACAAAATTTATTCTAATAAGTATAGAAATAATAATCAACATACTAGCAAGTATATAAGGAATATTAAAATAAATATCAAAGATCAAAATAGTGTTTCTAAGGGAGGTTCTCTTGGTTTTACAACAGTTCTCTTCCTGGAGTCATCTTAGCTACGGGACCACCATCAAACAGGTCTAAACGCCATTTTGGCTACAACGACTTTACAGAATACGGCTGACCAACGTATGCTCCGGATATTAATCGGATACCTCATACACTTAGGAAAGAACGAATACCTCACACCAAGTATAGAAACAATATATAGGAACATGATAAGTATAATAATAGAGAAATATATACGAACAACATGATGGAAATTATTAAAATACTACATTAAAATAATTTTGCCATGCCTTAGATAGTATATGTATTTAGCTGCTCATATTAAATACGTATACTGCCAACATGGCTCTGATACCATTTTCTTGGCGCTGACAACTAGACCATTGTTTTAATAAACCTTGAAGAAAGTGTTGAGATGTTTGAAATGGGAATCAATGTTCTCTGAAAAGATTAACACATCATCAATATAAACAATCGACATATAAGAGTAATCATTGAATATAGAATTCATGATATTCCGGAATTTCGAAGGGGCATTCTTGAGCCCAAAAGGCATAACATTCCATTCATATTGTCCGAATGGGACATTGAAAGCAGTTTTATACTTGTCTTTTTCTGAAATCTGAATTTGCCAGAATCCTGATTTCATATCAAATTTGCTATAAATGATGGCTTTAAAAGTTCTTTTTAAAAGATCTCGTTTGTTAGGTATGGGGTACCTGATCCATTTTAAAACATAATTTAATGGCTTGTAATTGATTACAAGTCTTGGTGCTCCTCTTTCTTTCTCTGCGTTTTTGTTGACATAGAAAGCAGAGCAACTCCAAGGGGATTTAGAAATCCTAATAATCTTATTTTTTAAAAGAGTATCAATCTCCTTTTTACAAAATTCCATCATTTCATGATTCATCTAAATAGGTCTTGCCTTAGTAGAAATAGCCTGTTCATTGAATCCTTCAATGTATGGTAAATCAACTATATGTTTCTTACATTCCCAAAAAGCATTAGGAAAATCAGAACATATTTCTTTTTCAAATTTTTCTTGAAGATTAGCTATCTTAGTAACTATCTCCGGGGTTTTTAAAATATGTTTGATTTTCTTAACACGAATTTCATCCTTTAAAAAGATGATATGTTGTGAAAGGTTATTAATTCTGAAAACAGTGTTTTCTCTTACAAAATTACTTTCATCTTGTGAAAGGGTTTTAACAAAAGGAAAATGTAAATCTTTTCCAAGAATAGTAGTAGTAATGCCGTCAAGGTCAGTAAAATAAGGTTTTATCTGGGTGATAAAAGGTATTCCAAGAATAATATCTTCATTGATATCTTCAGTAATTACAAAATCATTTGTTAGAAAAATGCCATTATTGCAAATATGAGCTTTAGAGAGCTTGTAATTTATTTTCAAAGGTTCTCCTGTAGCGGAGTATAGTTTCGAAGTACTTTTTGTAAATACTTGGTTGGAACAATACCTTTTACAATGCAATTCCTATCTGCACCACTGTCAAGCAAAGCAATTTTGTTAATAACAAAATGTTTACTAACGACTATTTTTACAGGTATATGATGACTCTGAGGTCTAATAGAAGAAATTACCGTTACTCCTGGTGCTGCAGAGGAGGAGGTGTCATTACCTGTATTGGTAACAAAAGGTTCAACTAAATGATCATTATTGATATTGGAGGGATCAATACCAATGTTATCATCAAGGTCTTCGTGAGAAGAACTCTGGTTAGACTCACGGTCATGGAAGACAGCTCTTTTAGGAACTTGGCTTGTGAAAATGTCAGTTTCGACAGTACAAAGTTGAGATTTAATATTTTTAATCTCTTCTTTGAGACTAGATACTTCATGATGAAGGTCTGAAATAGATGGTTCAGAAAGGTTATCTGAACGATTCATGATTTGTTTCATACTGAAAGGTTCAATTATCGGACGGGTTTTAGGTTTGTCCTTATTGAGAAGAAGATTTTTGAGTTCTAGGAGAAAACGATTCCTAGCCTCATTATCATTAATGTGTTGGATGCCATCAAAGAGACCTTCTTTCGAATGGTAAGAAAGTACTCGAATTTGAGGTGTAATATCACAAGTACAGAAAGCTTCAGTGCAAGTGCAATCTTTTCCTGATTGGCTAGCATCTGAATCATAATCAAGATCAATGTCTTCGTCATCACTGTACTCATCAGATGCACCTGAAGATTCAGAAAAAGGTTCATCAAGAATAGCAAGAAGTTTACCTTTGGTTTCTTCATCGATATTAAGAAGATTAATCTTCTTTTTCTTGGTTTGGGAGCGACATTCATTGGCTTTATGACCAGTCTTGCCACAAGTCCAACATACATCTACTTTGGCATCATTAGATCTCTTGGACCTAGATTTATTTTTCTTAGGCCTGGTAGAATCATCTCTTCGTCGAGACTTCTTCCTATGGGATTTTTCATTTTTGTCTTTATTGATTTTATCTGGTGGAGTGACAAAACCAAAATCCCTGCAGAAACTTCCAAGTTGCTTTCTGGATAAAGATTGTTCTTTCTTGAGCTGATGCTTGAGCTTAATATCTGTGCAAAGCTCAAGGGCTACAATATTGATGGTGCTTACCAAATCACCATAAGTGAGATTGCCACAGGGAATATTACCATTATTGCGATCTTGGATTTTTGTCCTTACCTTATCCGCAAAGAGAGGGGGCAAGCCACTGATGAATCGTTATTTCCAGAAATCCAAATTGCAATCTGGGCGAATCATGACCTTACTGAGAAAGGCATGTTTGTAATGGATGAATTTGTCTAAATTTGGACAACTTAGATTGTTTAGGATTTAGAGACTCCTGTCTTGGAACAATTTTGGTTCTCCAATAAAGTGCTTGGCAATGTGGTAAAGCAAAGTAGCACAAGCATCTTCTCTTATGACAGTAGAAGTGGATGGTGTATTACCTTCCATTTTTACAATTGTCTCTGTTGCAGTTGCGTTAGCAATGAGTTGCTTGATCTCACCAGTGCAATAATTATCCCACCAATGTTTCAACATTCCTGTGAAACTTGCAATGTCCATATTAGCAGCATCTCTGTCTGCTGACCCATGCATATATTGCACTGATGAGATCAAGCAACTCATTGGTAACGCCACTGCAACAGAGACAGTTGTAAAAATGGAAGGTAATACACCATCCACTTCTACTGTCACAAGAGAAGATGCTTGTGCTACTTTGCTTGACCACATTGCCAAGCACTTTGTTGGAGAACCAAAATTGTTCCAAGACAGGAGTCTCCAAATCCTAAACAATCTAAGTTGTCCAAATTTAGACAAATTCATCCGTTACAAACATGCCTTTCTCAGTAAGGCCATGGTTCACCCAGATTGCAATTTGGATTTCTGGAAAGAACGATTCATCAGTGGCTTGCCCTCTCTCTTTGCGGATAAGGTAAGGACAAAAATCCAAGATCGCAATAATGGTAAATATTCCTTATGGCAATCTTACTTATGGTGATTTGGTAAGCACCATCAATATTGTAGCCCTTGAGCTTTGCACAGATATTAAGCTCAAACATCAGCTCAAGAAAGAACAATCTTCATCCAGAAAGGAACTTGGATGTTTCTGCAGGGATTTTGGTTTTATCACTCCACCAGATAAAATCAAGAAAGACAAAAAGGAAAAATCCCATAGGAAGAAGTCTCGAAGAAGAGATGATTCTACCAGGCCTAAGAAAAAGAAATCTAGGTTCAAGAGACCTAATGATGCCAAAGTAGATGTATGTTGGACTTGTGGCAAGACTGGTCATAAAGCCAATGATTGTCGCTCCAAAACCAAGTAAAAAAAGATAAATCTTCTTAAAATCGATGAAGAAACTAAAGGTAAACTTCTTGCTATTCTTGATGAACCTTTTTCTGAATCTTCAGGTGCATCTGATGAACACAGAGATGACAAAGACATTGATCTTGATTAAGATTCAGATGCTAGCCAATCAGGAAAAGATTGCACTTGCACTGAAGCTTTCTGTACTTGTGATATTACACCTCAAATTCGAGTTCTTTCTGACCATTCGAAAGAAGCTCTCTTTGATGTCATCCAACACATTAATGATAATGAGGCTTGGAATCGTTTTCTCCTAGAACTCAAAAAATTTCTTCTCAATAAGGACAAACCTAAAACCCGTCCGATAATTGAACCTATCAGTATGAAACAAATCATGAATCATTCAGATAACCTTTCCGAACCATCTATTTCAGATCTTCGTCATGAAGTATCTAGTCTAAAAGAAGAGATTAAAAATATTAAATCTTGACTTTGTAATGTCGAAACTGACATTCTCACAAGCCAAGTTCCTAAAAGAGCTGCCTTCCATGACCTTGAGTCTAACCAGAGTTCTTCTCACGAAGACCTTGATGATAACATTGGTATTGATCCCTCCAATATCAATAATGATCATTTAGTTAAACCTTTTATTACCAATACAGGTAATGACACCTCCTCCTATGCAGCACCAGGAGTAACGGTAATTTCTTCTATTAGACCTCAGAGTCATCATATACCTGTAAAAATAGTCGTTAGTAAACATTTTGTTATTAACAAAATTGCTTTACTTGACAGTGGTGTAGATAGGAATTGCATTGTAAAAGGTATTGTTCCAACCAAGTATTTACAAAAAAGTACTTCAAAACTATACTCCGCTACAGGAGAACCTTTGAAAATAAATTACAAGCTCTTTAAAGCTCATATTTGCAATAATGACATTTGTCTAACAAATGATTTTATTATTCCTGAAGATATCAATGAAGATATTATTCTTGGAATTCCCTTTATCACTCAGATAAAACCTTATTTTACTGACTTTGACGGCATTACTACTACTATTCTTGCAAAACATTTACATTTTCCTTTTGTTAAAACCCTTTCACAAGATGAAAGTAATTTTGTAAGAGAAAACATTGTTTTCAGAATTAATAACCTTCCACAACATATCACCTTTTTAAAGGATGAAATTCGTGTTAAGAAAATCAAACAGATTTAAAAAACCCCGGAGATAGTTACCTAAGATAGCTAATCTTCAAGAAAAAATTGAAAAAGAAATATGTTATGATTTTCCTAATGCTTTTTGGGAACGTAAGAAACATATAGTTGATTTACCATACATTGAAGGATTCAATGAACAGACTATTTCTACTAAGGCAAGACCTATTCAGATGAATCATGAAACGATGGAATTTTGTAAAAAGGAGATTGATACTCTTTTAAAAAATAAGATTATTAGGATTTCTAAATCCCCTTGGAGTTGCTCTACTTTCAATGTCAACAAAAACGCAGAGAAAGAAAGTGGAGCACCAAGACTTGTAATCAATTACAAGCCATTAAATTATGTTTTAAAATGGATCAGGTACCCCATACCTAACAAACGAGATCTTTTAAAAGAACTTTTAAAGCCAACATTTACAGCAAATTTGATATGAAATCAGGATTTTGGTAAATTCAGATTTCAAAAAAAGACAAGTATAAAACTGCTTTGAATGTCCCATTCGGACAATATGAATGGAATGTTATGCCTTTTGGGCTCAAGAATGCCCCTTCGGAATTCCAGAATATCATGAATTCTATATTCAATGATTACTCTTATATGTCGATTGTTTATATTAATGATGTGTTAATCTTTTCAGAGAACATTGATTCCCATTTCAAACATCTCAACACTTTCTTCAAAGTTATAGAAAACAATGGTCTAGTTGTCAGCGCCAAGAAAATGGTATTATTCCAAACCACCATTAGGTTTTTAGGTCATGATCTTTATCAAGGCACTTATAAACCTATCTGCAGAGCCACTGAGTTCTCTTCTAAATTCCCAAATGAGATCCCTGACAAAACCCAACTTCAGAGGTTCTTTGGAAGCCTGAATTATGTAACTGATTTTATTCTAAAAGTCAGACAAACTTGTGAACCACTGTATAAGAGACTTAGGAAAAACCCAGTTCCCTGGAGTACTGAACAAACCCAAGCTGTCATCCAAGTCAAAGCTCTTGTACAAACTATTCCATGTTTAGGGATCCCTAACCTAGATGCCTTTATGATTGTTGAAACTGACGTATTTGATGCAGGTTATAGAGGAATTCTTAAACAAAAAGTAGATCTTGAATCTACAGAGCAATTAATTCGTTTCACATCAGGAATCTGGAATTCCGCACAAAAAAAATTATTCTACTGTTAAAAAGGAAGTCTTATCTATCGTGCTATGTATCACGAAATTTCAAGACGATCTTATTAATAAAGAGTTTTTACTAAGAGTAGATTGTAAATCCGCTAAAGAAATTTTACAAGAATATGTTAAAAATCATGTTTCTAAACAAATCTTTGCTAGATGACAAGCTCTACTATCTAGCTTTGATTTTGAAATTGAGTTTATTAAAGGAGAAAACAATTCTCAACCTGATTTTCTAACCTGTGAATTTTTGCAGGGTAAACATGAGGCCGTTTAGACCAATCACTCCTTCTAAAGGAGAAAACAATCTCCCAAAAGCAAAGATGGCTAGACCATTTGTTCCTCCCCCACTCACTCCAGCAAAAGCTGAACCTTCAGTAAGGCCTGAACTAACTTTCCAAAATAAGTTCACAGTATTAGCCGATTTTCCAAGGATACCCTGCCCTACTTAACCAAAGCTTACAAAGCTTCTTTGTCCACCTCAACCAAAGTTGATCAACCTTAGACCAACAAAACCTCCAGTCCAAGAAGCATCTTCTAGTTCGGTCCAAACCAAAGCTAGTTATGCTATGAAGACACCTGAGTCCTTTGCCCAAGCGGTTAATCCTGAATTGACCAAAACTATCCCTACCAAAGCCATCCCAAAAGAAGAATCTTTTGAATTCATTGTCTCACAAGCATTGCCTTTAATGGCCCTCAACAAAGAATATGAAAATTTTGAATTAGGCACTTTGATCAAACCGTGCTACACAGATTTCAACTATGTGGATACTGAAAATCCATTGAAAACCAGAAGATTTTATGAAGCTATTCTTATAGAGACTAACTCTATAGAAATTGAGCATTCTAGAGATGCTAATAATTATATTCAATATTTAAGGTTTAGTATCAAGAAAATCTTGGATCCTTTTGAATGGTTTGTAGATCATATACACACTCCTATTGCATTGACAATGGCTCACAAACCCCAGACTTATAATTGGTATGATTATAAGGCAGCTTGGATGAACTTTATTTATTTGAGGCCAAGACATACTTGGTTCGTGAAGTATAGCTCTAGTATTACTAAGACTACCATTCCCTGGTGGTTTTATGAATGGTGGAACTTATTCGGAGCAATTGAGAAAATTCTCCCACAACAATTTCTCAACAGGTTTGAAGAATTTCAAACCAATGAAGGAATTACTACACTACCAGAGCATATTAAATTATGCAAATACTATATTCAAAAGCGAATTTCCTATTTTATTACTTGGAACTTCTCCAAGATTAATGTAGAGCGAATTCAATATTTGTGCAAACAAATCCAAGTCAAAGGTTGGGTCCCCAAACAACCAAATGCCAATGTTCAAGAGAAGGCGAGATCTTCTCCCAAGAAATTATCCAAAGCAGCTCTCAAACAGAAATTGAAAGAAGCAATGGATAATCAAGAGGATTATGATGAAGATCAGATTATGATAATGATTGAAAACGTTGCTTCCACAGAGAAAGAACTTACAAACAACTGACGTTTATTGATGAACTCCAAACATTGCAAGCAAGAACATGGAAAATAGAATATAATAGAGAGAGAGAGGTTTTTAGAATATTGGAAAACTATCTGATGCCTCTAAAGGGAAAGCTAATGCTCCTTTTATAGGAGAAATGGGAAATTGCCTTTATATCTTAGGCATACAAATGGACGGCTAAGATATTGCCGACAATAAAATGGGTCCTACTAAAAGATAGTGGAAACAATATGCTTTACTTCTTTTGTCGGAAATGGTTGAGTGGGAATCTTCTTTTTGGAAGTAGAGATAATGGAAATGTCTTTTCCAAAAGTAGTTTGTCTTGTAGCTTCTCATTGGATGCTAATCTAGAATAGTGAAATGCCACTATATGGAAAAATAATTCCGGCTTTGCCTCTATTTTTCCACAAGGGTCTTTTTCCTATTCATAACTAGGCTCCATGTAAGCCAAGGCTAAACCCTTAGGATTACACATATCGCCATTATCTTCACTAATGCTTTTTGTGGAAGTAGCGTCTTCAATCATTCTCATGATCTGATCTTCATCATAATCCTCTAGATTATCTATTGCTTCTTTCAATTTCTGTTTGAGAGTTGCTTTGGATAATTTCTTGGGAGAGGATCTCGCCTTCTCTTGAACCTTAGCATTTGGTTGTTTGGGGACACAACCTTTGACTTGGATTTGTTTGCACAAATATTGAATTCGCTGTACATTAATCTTGGAGAAGTTCCAAGTAATAATATAGGAAATTCACTTTTGAATATAGTATTTGCATAATTTAATATGCTTTGGTAGTGTAGTAATTCCTTCTTTGGTTTGGAATTCTCAAACCTGTTGAGAAAATTTTCTCAATTCCTCCGAATAAGTTCCACCATTCATAAAACCACCTGGGAATGGTAGTCTTAGTAATACTAGAACTATACTTCACGAACCAAGTATGTCTTGGCCTCAAATAAATAAAGTTCATCCAAGCTACCTTATAATCATACCAATTATAAGTCTTGGGTTTGTGAGCCATTATCAATGCAATAGGAGTGTGTAGATGATCTGCAAACCATTCAAAAGGATCCAAGATTTTCTTGATACTAAACCTTGAATATTGAATATAATTATTAGCATCTCTAGAATGCTCAATTTCTATAGAGTCAGTGTCTATAAGAATAGCTTTATAAAATCTTCTAGTTTTCAATGGATTTTCAGTATCCACATAGTTGAAATCTGTGTAGCACGGTTTGATCAAAGTGCCTATGTCAAAATTTTCATATTCTTTGTTGAGGGCCATTAAAGGTAATGCTTGTGAGACAATGAATTCAAAAGATTCTTCTTTTGGGATGGCTTTGGTAGGGATAGTTTTGGTCAATTCAGGATTAACCCCTTGGGCAAAAGACTCAGGTGTCTTCATAGCATAACTAGCTTCGGTTTAGACCAAACTAGAAGATGCTTCTTGGACTGGAGGTTTTGTTGGTCTAAGGTTGATCAACTTTGGTTTAGGTGGACAAAGAAGCTTTGTAAGCTTTGGTTGAGTAGGGCAGGGTAGCCTTGGAAAATCGGCTAATGTTGTGAACTTATTTTGGAAGGTTAGTTCAGGCCTTACTGAAAGTTCAGCTTTTGCTGGAGTGAGTGGGAGAGGAACAAATGGTCTAGCCATCTTTGCTTTTGGGAGATTGTTTTCTCCTTTAGAAGGAGTGATTGGTCTAAACGGCCTCATGTTTACCCTGCAAAAATTCACGGGTTAGAAAATTAGGTATAGAATTGTTTTCTCCTTTAATAAACTCAATTTCAAAATCAAAGCTAGATAGTAGAGTTTGCCATCTAGCAAAGATTTGTTTAGAAACATGATTTTTAACATCTTTTGTAAAATCTCTTTAGCAGATTTACAATCTACTCTTAGTAAAAACTCTTTATTAATAAGATCGTCTAGAAATTTCGTGATACATAGCACGATAGATAAGACTTCCTTTTTAATAGTAGAATAATTTTTTTTGTGCAGAAATCCAGATTCCTGATGTGAAAAGAACTAATTGCTCTGTAGATTCAAGATCTACTTTTTGTTTAAGAATTCCTCTATAACCTGCATCAGATGCGTCAGTTTCAACAATCATAAAGGCATCTAGGTTAGGGGTCCCTAAACATGGAATGGTTTGTACAAGAGCTTTGACTTGGATGACAGCTTGGGTTTGTTCAGTACTCCAGGGAACTGGGTTTTTCCGAAGTCTCTTATACAGTGGTTCACAAGTTTGTCTGACTTTTGGAATAAAATCAGCTAAATAATTCAGGCTTCCTAAGAACCTCTGAAGTTGGGTTTTGTCAGGGATCTCATTTGGGAATTTAGAAGAGAACTCAATGGCTCTGCAGATAGGTTTATAAGTGCCTTGATTAAGATCATGACCTAAAAACCTAATGGTGTTTTGGAATAATACAATTTTCTTGGCGCTGACAACTAGACCATTGTTTTTTATAACTTTGAAGAAAGTGTTGAGATGTTTGAAATGGGAATCAATGTTCTCTGAAAAGATTAACACATCATCAATATAAACAATCGACATATAAGAGTAATCATTGAATATAGAATTCATGATATTCTGGAATTCTGAAGGGGCATTCTTGAGCCCAAAAGGCATAACATTCCATTCATATTGTCCGAATGGGACATTGAAAGCAGTTTATACTTGTCTTTTTCTGAAATCTGAATTTGCTAGAATCCTGATTTCATATCAAATTTGCTGTAAATGTTGGCTTTAAAAGTTCTTTTTAAAAGATCTCGTTTGTTAGGTATGGGGTACCTGATCCATTTTAAAACATAATTTAATGGCTTGTAATTGATTACAAGTCTTGGTGCTCCTCTTTCTTTCTCTGCGATTTTGTTGACATAGAAAGCAAAACAACTCCAAGGGGATTTAGAAATCCTAATAATCTTATTTTTTAAAAGAGTATCAATCTCCTTTTTACAAAATTCCATTATTTCATTATTCATCTGAATAGGTCTTGCCTTAGTAGAAATAGCCTGTTCATTGAATCCTTCAATGTATGGTAAATCAACTATATGTATCTTACGTTCCCAAAAGCATTAGGAAAATCAGAACATATTTCTTTTTCAATTTTTTCTTGAAGATTAGCTATCTTAGTAACTATCTCCGGGGTTTTTAAAATCTGTTTAATTTTCTTAACACGAATTTCATCCTTTAAAAAGGTGATATGTTGTTAAAGGTTATTAATTCTGAAAACAGTGTTTTCTCTTACAAAATTACTTTCATCTTGTGAAAGGGTTTTAACAAAAGGAAAATGTAAATCTTTTCCAAGAATAGTAGTAGTAATGCCGTCAAGGTCAGTAAAATAAGGTTTTATCTGAGTGATAAAAGGTATTCCAAGAATAATATCTTCATTGATATCTTCAGTAATAACAAAATCATTTGTTAGACAAATGTCATTATTGCAAATATGAGCTTTAGAGAGCTTGTAATTTATTTTCAAAGGTTCTCCTGTAGCGGAGTATAGTTTTGAAGTACTTTTTGTAAATACTTGGTTGGAACAATACCTTTTACAATGCAATTCCTATCTGCACCACTGTCAAGCAAAGCAATTTTGTTAATAACAAAATGTTTACTAACGACTATTTTTACAGGTATATGATGACTCTGAGGTCTAATAGAAGAAATTACCGTTACTCCTGGTGCTGCAGAGGAGGAGGTGTCATTACCTGTATTGGTAACAAAAGGTTCAACTAAATGATCATTATTGATATTGGAGGGATCAATACCAATGTTATCATCAAGGTCTTCGTGAGAAGAACTCTGGTTAGACTCAAGGTTATGGAAGGCAGCTCTTTTAGGAACTTGGCTTGTGAAAATGTCAGTTTCGACAGTACAAAGTCGAGATTTAATATTTTTAATCTCTTCTTTGAGACTAGATACTTCATGACGAAGGTCTGAAATAGATGGTTCGGAAAGGTTATCTGAACGATTCATGATTTGTTTCATACTGAAAGGTTCAATTATCGAACGGGTTTTTGGTTTGTCCTTATTGAGAAGAAGATTTTTGAGTTCTAGGAGAAAACGATTCCTAGCCTCATTATCATTAATGTGTTGGATGATATCAAAGAGAGCTTCTTTTGAATGGTAAGAAAGTACTCGAATTTGAGGTGTAATATCACAAGTACAGAAAGCTTCAGTGCAAGTGCAATCTTTTCCTGATTGGCTAGCATCTGAATCATAATCAAGATCAATGTCTTCGTCATCACTGTATTCATCAGATGCACCTGAAGATTCAAAAATAGGTTCATCAAGAATAGCAAGAAGTTTACCTTTGGTTTCTTCATCGATATTAAGAAGATTAATCTTCATTTTCTTGGTTTTGGAGCGACATTCATTGGCTTTATGACCAGTCTTGCCACAAGTCCAACATACATCTACTTTGGCATCATTAGGTCTCTTGGACCTAGATTTCTTTTTCTTAGGCCTGGTAGAATCATCTCTTCTTCGAGACTTCTTCCTATTGGATTTTTCCTTTTTGTCTTTCTTGATTTTATCTGGTGGAGTGATAAAACCAAAATCCCTGCAGAAACTTCCAAGTTCCTTTCTGTATGAAGATTGTTCTTTCTTGAGCTGATGTTTGAGCTTAATATCTGTGCAAAGCTCAAGGGCTACAATATTGATGGTGCTTACCAAATCACCATAGGTAAGATTGCCATAGGGAATATTACCATTATTGCGATCTTGGATTTTTGTCCTTACCTTATCCGCAAAGAGAGGGGGCAAGCCACTGATGAATCGTTCTTTCCAGAAATCCAAATTACAATCTGGGCGAATCATGACCTTACTGAGAAAGGCATGTTTGTAATGGATGAATTTGTCTAAATTTGGACAACTTAGATTGTTTAGGATTTGGAGACTCCTGTCTTAGAACAATTTTGGTTCTCCAATAAAGTACTTGGCAATGTGGTAAAGCAAAGTAGCACAAGCATCTTCTCTTGTGACAGTAGAAGTGGATGGTGTATTACCTTCCATTTTTACAACTGTCTCTGTTGCAGTGGCGTTAGCAATGAGTTGCTTGATCTCATCAGTGCAATAATTATCCCACCAATGTTTCAACATTCCTGTGAAACCTGCAATGACGATATTAGCAGCATCTCTGTCTGCTGACCCACGCATTTAATATGCAGTAATAGCCACACCCATTTCATGGAGTTTATTGTAAACTTGATGCTCGGGTAGGCCATCAATATTCCATTCAGTGATGCTTCTTCCTTCGTGAGAGGAAGTGGATAAAAAGGCATTTTCCTCATATTGTAAGTCTGGAAAAGATGGTTTATCATGGTAGATTTTAATATTGTGAAAATGACTACTGGCAAGCTTTTGGAGAAGATTGGATTTCTCTTGGGCCTTGGAATTGGGTTCTTCATAGAGGGTAGAAACCTTTTTTGGAGTTTTATCCTCCTTTACAGAGATGTTGAAATTATTGAGCTGTGCATTGATTTTCTCAATGATGTTTCCGGTTACTTCAAAAGTATCAGAAAGTTTTGGGAATTTTTCTTTGGAAAATTCAGGGATTTTGAATCCTGGATAGGTTTCTATATTATTGTATCAGAGCCATGTTGGCAGTATACGTATTTAGTATGAGCAGCTAAATACATATACTGTCTAAGGCATGGCAAAATTATTTTAATGTAGTATTTTAATAATTTCCATCATGCTGTTCGTATATATTTCTCTATTATTATACTTATCATGTTCCTATATGTTGTTTCTATACTTGGTGTGAAGTATTCGTTCTTTCCTAAGTGTATGAGGTATCCGATTAATATCCGGAGCATACGTTGGTCAGCCGTATTCTGTAAGGTCGCTGTAGCTAGGATGGTGTTTAGACCTGTTTGATTGTGGTCCCGTAGCTAAGATGACTCTAGGAAGAGAACTGTTGTAAAACTAAGAGAACCTCCCTTAGAAACACTATTTGGATCTTTGATATGTATTTTAATATTCCTTATATACTTGCTAGTATGTTGATTATTATTTCTATACTTATTAGAATAAATTTTGTTCTGTAAGCCCATTAGACAGTATTTTTAATCATATGGAAAATAATCAAAATATTTTGAATAGTGTAAATTTATCTTCGCAATCTACAAAGATTGCTAAATTAGAAAATGATTTACAAAACTGGAGCATTTCAGAAGAACCTTTCAAAAAGATTTACCACTTAGGTAATTTTAGTTATCTTACTCGTCCAAATATTAAGACTTGTGAGTCTACTCTTGCTATTAACAATTCTTTAGAAATTATTCAACTTCTTAAAGAAAATGATATAAATCGTTATAAATCAGATTATAACTATTTACATATCGGTTTAGTACAAGTTGCTGTAAAGCCTCTCTTTAGAAAAGGCCTTGATATTCCTGTTTGTGTCATCCTTAGAGATGGGAGGTTTTTAAATTTTGATGACTCTATGTTAGGAGTTTTGCAGAGTAATCTTGTTGATGGGCCAGTTTACTTTAATTGTTGTCCTAACTTCTCTGTTGACATTAATGATCCTAATGTCATGGATTCATTGACCCTCAATGTCAAAACCAAAAACTTGAATATCAAAATCAATACTCGTGAAATAGCTATTATCTATCGAGTTTATTATCGTCTCATGAAAACTCACCTTGCTCCTAAGGCTCGTCATACGAGTATAAGGGGTGAGACTATGCTTATGGAAGCCAATCATGAACATAGTTCCATCTTTGTTCCTCGAACTTTATAATGGAAAGATATACTCTCCAGTAATGATTGGCGTTTTGAAAACATAACTCAACCCTTTGCTTCACACTCTGAGCGATCACAGATCGAACGAGTTATTCAGTTTCCAGATGGGTCTATAGAACTCAAATTCTTAGACAATCCGGCAAGAAGATCTTCTTCGAATCGAAGGTCGTCCTAGTCCCCTTCTACGTCGTGTCCCTCGAGACCCGTTCCGAGACCACCTTCTTCTTCAAAAACCCCGGAGGAAGCAGATGATGATGAGATCATTTCTGTTGGTGACAACAGTAAAGGTAAAGTCAGAGGAGTAGACTTTTCAGGTAATGTACCCAAAGTATTTTACCAAGATATTCCAGGTAGTCCTACTGCAAGTGAGATGGAACCTCCCAAGGAAAAGCCATCCTGGTTAGAAATGCTCAAAGTGAACAAAACCTTTGAACCCAACTCTGGCATCTTACAAGAACAATGGACTCATCCTGACAATCAAGTAAAGAGAAAATGGTATGTTTCTTCTTATACTCTTAAGCAAAGAGAATCCTTTAGAGATTTATGGATGAAGGACATAAGAAGAATTGGTTGTGAAATTGAATTCTTCAAATGGTTTGAAATGACTGGTAGGATTGAAAATTGTACTGAGTCATTACAAGTTATCATTAACAAGTGGTACACTGCTTCTAATAAAGTTGTTGAATCCATCACCCCTCCTTTGGAAGGAATTAACATTCCTAGTGCAGGTACAGTAATCAAAGCTTCTCCCATCAAAGAGAAAAGTGATAAGGCAGGTGGACCACTCACATCTGCAGATACTGACAGAGTAGTTGAACAAAACAATTACTCTAATCAAATCCTTCATACTATCTCTAGACAAATAGAAAATACTAAACCTAGCCTCAGTGGGAGGCCAACCCTAGCCTAGTGTGTTATATGCAAAATGATAATTTAAGTATCTCTAAAATAATCGCAATCCTTTCCTAGTGTGTTACATGCAAAGTGATAAGTTAGTTATCTCTAAATCCTTGATCCGGCATATAGAAAATTTCACCCCGCACCTTGATCCGGCTGCGTATGTATAAATTACTAACCTTTACCTTTACCTCATATTAGACATCATAATCGATGTTTGGCTTAGTTATTACTTCGCACCAATCGACACTAGCCTATTAGATAGTATCACACTAAATCTATGTTGATAATTCTTTTCTTGTTGATTACCTCCTTGATCCGGCAAATAGCAACAAGGCGAGTTCTAACGCGTGCACTCGTTAAAAAGACTTTTAAATGAAAGAATTATCAATGCATGCAAAACACTATTCAAGAATTACATATTTACTATTCATACTTTGTTAATCGCTCATGGTTCCCACAACCCTAGTTGTGGATTTAGTTACCCATATTAGCAAGAACACAATTCATAATATTAGATGAATCAATCATGAACTTACGTAACGAGAATAATAAACCTAAAATTTCAACTTGAATGTCAAAGCCAAAAATCTTCAAAACGAATGTAGGAAATCAATAATTGCTAGGGTTGCAACTTAATCTCCAAAGTCACAAGGTAAAAATAGAATAATAATGTCCAACCCCAAAAACGAGGTTTACATGCCCTATTTATAGAAAACAAATCCTAAATTAAAAGGGAAACAAATTAAGGAAAGTTTGTTCAGGTACGCGTCTTCAATCCACGAGACTGACTTACGAACCGTCGATGGATCTACGGTCCGTAAGTCCCTTCCGTCAGCCAGGACTTAGAAAATATTTCCGCTTCCCAAAAATCAGCTTCTCTGAAGCAACGACGGACTAGCAGTACGGACCGTAGATCGATCTACGGTCCGGCAAACCCCTCCGTAGCTCCGTACTTAAAATCTTCAAAAATCAGGTACTGGAACCCTCGCAGTATCATTCTACGGATAAACAGTATGGTCTGTAGATCAATCTACGGACCGTCAATGGACACCGTGGTTCCACACTTGGTCAGATTTCCCTGATTTGTCCTCAATACCATGCCTGCTGATCTACGGTCATCACCTACGGACCGTGAATGGACCTACGGTCCGTAGATCACCTCCGTGAATGCCCTGTTTCTGCATTTCTTTCAGCTGACTCTATACTTCCGCGCCTGAACATCTTTCCTGCAAAACATGATAAAAACACATAAAAACCAATATAAAAAGGCCTTAGACACACACAACTTGTAAGTGAAATGTATTAGAATTACCGTAAACTCACGGTATATCAACACCTTCAACTTAAATTCGTTGTTTCTCCTCAAGCGACGCACTACAACTCTAAACGACACTTGTATATAAACAAGCATTTTAAAACCCAAGCAATCACATGGCTCCCTACCCTCCTCATTGTTCAGGTGCACATTCGTTCTCTTAGACTCGACAAGCCAATTCACGTGGATCACACCATGACACAGATTGACCAACTGACACACAACATACACCTTCTCACTATCACCAAAGTACCAACTTTCCGACAATGTAACTAGTGTCCTTACTTCAAACGAAATCTCCTTTTCCCAAGAATGAATGACATCATGGTACAATGATTTATTCAACACTCACGCTCAAAGTAATTTCAAATACAGTTAGTGCTCAATGCCATAAGCTTGCCCTTATTTTCACTGCTTAGACTCTCTAAAATAGACTCTAGGATCACTATAGGACTTTCTTGGCTTGTAACGTAGGCTCAGGGTCAGGTGTGGTACATTTGGGTACTGCTTAGTGACTTTCTGCCCTTCTTGACATTACACTCGGCTTTCAACCTCTTTTTTTCCTATTTTTGTCATCCTATCGTTTTACTTTCTTTCCCTTAATTTTCTTCCACCACGAATGTGACATCAGACTTTGTAGCTCTTTTTACTTTTATTTTATTTTTTTCTTTTAGCTTTCAACAAGTCACATCACTCTTTTCATACCCATTTTTCTTTCAGTTCCCTCTTTCATAACCACCCTCAACTTATGGATTTTCTATTAGTTGAGGTACACAATACCCGATGTCAGGTCAGGGCCAAGATTGAGGTTGTTTTTTTTTGTTTTTTTTTTTTACATTAGCCACCCTCAACTTAGGCTTTTGGTCTAAGTCGAAGTGCACATGTCCAAGGAGGGACCGGGGCCAACATAGTTGATTATGGGAAAGTGAGTTCAGGGTTTAGAAAGAAATGGTTTAATTTTAGGCTCAAATTATTTGGATCAAAGGGAGCATTTATTTCATTTGGTTGGATCCTTCTTTTAGATGATTTGTGGATTTTTCAGAATAATGTCCTATGATCACTTCCTAACCTCTAGATTGAATCGTCTTAACAGGACTAACCAGGCAAGTTCTAGTTTTTCACATAAACTGTTTTGAACACTCAACGATTCTCGCACACTCTTGGCACATAGTTCCATCATCAGGTTATAATATTACCCAGTTCAAGTTTCAGCTTAAGTCATGCTATCAAGTTGGTTCATGATTATGTCATACTCAGAGCCAGCACATTCAAACTAATCGTAGCCTACAAATTCTAACATACGTCCCAAAATCTGGGGGGCTTAATAAGCCATCATGCTTCTTTCTTCATCATGCTTCTACACATACGATCCTAAGATTGCTGGTTCAACAAAAATTAAAACAGTCTCTTGGGGGAAAAGAACACAGGCAAGAAAACCCCAAGAGAAGATTCATGAGTTGGGTTATTCAGACTTCACCCTATCACTCACAATCCATTTACCCCACCCCCAACAAAAATAGATGCAATTGTCCCCAATGCATATATATACAGTAAAAGAAATGGATTGAGTGAAGGAAACCTGTGGCGCAAAGCGCCAGCGAATCATCAACAAGTAGGGGGGTCCGGTTTCCCAGAGCCCGCTGGAACAGTGGTGGTGGCACCCTCAGTAGTGCCCACATCTGCAATATAGCACTCTCAGTAGTGCTCTCTATTAATCTCACCGCACCATCAGTGGTGCTCACAACATCCTCAAACAGGCTGAACCTCTGCAACTGGGGTCGAGCTTGATGCCCATGCAATTCTCTCCACGCACCTTCTGCTGGCGCAACTCCTCGTCTACAATCGAAGCCCTCCTTGCCTCATTTGCCTGCCTACGTTGCCTCTTGAGAGCTTTCTCCTCCTCAGAGCGGTGAGACCGGTGCCGCTTGCCTTTGGCATGTGTAGGGGCAAGCTACTCATCGGTGGTCCCACTAAATAGAGCATCTAGCACTGTATCATCAGCCAGTGCAGTAGGTGCAACCTGAGGCTCAACTGAAGGTGCGGCAAGGATGACATCAACGTCAGTTCGGAGGCTTGCTAAGTTTGACTGCAAAGCAGAAAGTTCTATGGCCGGGGCTGATCGCTCGAGAACTCGTAGTTCAAAGGCATCAAGGAACTCATTAACAGCCTGGACCTTTTCGGTCCATCACCCCC
>NW_026020705.1:2127012-2271261 GCF_900185275.1 Solanum verrucosum
CATGAATCGCAGAAACATGCTACTGGACTGCTTCTATAGAGGTCTTGTTATGGAAAACATAGGAGTGGCTGACCAAATATCTCCGGGGGGTTCTACCATAGGTAATAACAGCCCAGCTCCTTGATCACATGGCCAAGACTAACAAAGAGACTAAGAAGGACAAGATTTTTGCCACACTTTTGACTCAGCTGGATCTAATGGCCAAAAGATCATGGAATTGGAAGACCCGACAAAAAAAAAGCTTGGTACATTTCCCCTCACGAGCGTATAAATTCAAAGTGTACGAGGGTGGACAAATAGAAGATATACTCTCACTCATTCTTCACAAAATTGAAGAACACGACAAAGTGTGGAATGAGATAAAAAAGAATGTCTCACTTCTGAATCAGATGACTGCTTCCCATTCCATATCGGTGCAACTGCTTGAGACCCAAATGGGTCATGTGTTGTCTCGTCTCTACCCACAAATCAAGATGAGGGGGACGTCATCCACGATGTTAACTAAGGCGCTTCTTGTGAGGCAACCCAAGGTTTTATCGCTTTATTTTTTATTTAGAAATAATCGTGTATTATTTTGTAGGTTGAAGTGTGACATGTGCTTGAAAAGTGCAGAATGGCGAGAAAAAAATCTAGTCGGCGACTCACCGTAGGGGTCAACGAGCCCAAGTTGGACTGCTGTTTGACTCAAGAAACCCTAGGGGTTGAGTCTGTAAAACTCGGTGAGCCAGGAGATGATTGGTGAATCGCTGACCTGGTCGGTCATCACGACTTTTGTCCGCCGTTTGGGCCCCCACAATAACTGGAGGTCCTGTAAAACTTAGCGAGGTAACTTAGCGAGTGGGTCAGCGAGCAAGACTTATCTCGCCGAATGGGCGAGAACTAGACGGGTTTTAAAGGCCAAAGGTTTAAACTTTCAAACTATTTCACTTTCCCTCACTTTTCAACTTTCCAAAATCCCACTCGCACTTTAGTATTCTATATTTTTGCATTTTTATCACACTTTATTCATTGTATTTGTGTTGGAGTTGATTGTTTTGCCGCCTAGCATTTCAAAGTATTTATTCGGCATCTAAGATTGGTTTTTTGAACCCCTAAATTCATTTTTAGTGATTTGTACTCTTTTGCAAATGATTTTTATCTTAGTGATGTGATAGGCCTCTCTGATCAAAATTGAGTATGCGTGTGCCTCTGTTAATTTGAATATTATGCCTATAATGCTTTATTGTTATTCCCGAAATGTCGTGCTTGAAACTGATTAAAATTGTGGGGTTGTCCTTGCATGTTGTTGGGTATAGTTGGGTGAAGTCTAAGTAACCCGCATTTGTGCTAAATGACATATTTTGCCCAACAATAGAGCGGTTGATGTCATTCTTAAGGGAAAAAATCGTCAAATGGCCAAATTTGGCCAAATCGGGAGAAATCTGAGTATCCCGGGGGCATGGGTGTATGGGTCTTAGCTTAATTGTGATAGTGCTTGTTTTGATTTTGTTTTCGGGGTCTGCAGGGTTGAATTTGGGAAGTTGGATTGAAAGTAGGCACGTTGGGTCGTTTGGCGAGCTAGGTCTAGCTCGCCGTACCACTCGGTGGTTCCCAAGTTCCCCTGATGCCCTTAATTTCATACTTTATCTTTAAAAAGGTTCTGTAACTTTTCGGCGAGAAGCCTGAATTCACCGAGTGCACTTGACGACTCGCCGAAGGTCTTCATTAATCGCCCATTGTTTGCGCCCCAAATCCTTAAATGCACAATAACTTTTGGCGGGATGATCTTTGCTCACCGAATGCTGTCGGCGATTCACCGGAAAGATCCTTCCCATCACTGACATGCCCATTTGTCGGAGACTTTTTGACCAATCCTTTTGGCAAGCCCGACCTGGCTTGAGATTCAGTGACTCGTCGACCGGTTCGGCGAGTCTTTTTGCAAATCTTTTCTTTTATGCTTTTGCTTGTATTACTTCTAACCTTTCTGATGTTTTTGCATATATGGCAAGGACAAACATTGACATGCCACCCCCAAAAAGACCGGATATTGTGATAAATGAAGGGGGAGCGAATCCTCCAAAAAAGGGAAGAACATAGTCTCCAACGGGAGGTTAGAGCAAAGGCAAGAGGCCCACATCTGAAAGAGTGGCTGCTGACTTCCGGGCTGCTTTATCTGAGCCTCAAGATGACTAACCACAACAATCTCGACGGACAGAACTCCATGCTAGATCTAGTCTTAACTTATATAGAGTCCCAACAACTGTCACTCCTTCTCCAACAGATACAGGGCCAGCCCTGGCACCTCCTATAGCTCCTATACCACCAGTGTTTCCTCCTCCACGGCTACTTAATAAATTGAAAGCCGATGGGTTGTGAACTATTCTTGAAGAGAATCGGATTTCGACATAGGGCTTAGGTGCAGATACTCCGGGGTGAGGGACACCCTCCATTCCACCGTTTAAGCAATTCAGCACGCCCCGAGGCCCGTATATCTACATGGTCCGGGTGTTCTATACAGTATACGGAGAGCTAGTGCCAAAAGGGAAGAAGAAGGCCAGCAAATTCAGACCGGTTAAGTCGGTCATGGTCTGGGGAAAGGAAGTCGGATGCAGTAGGAGTACTTAAATATTGTACTTGACAGGGGGTATGACTTTTACAACCCCAACCTGGGTACCACTACACATCATTGGATGAGCTCCAGGGCAGTCTGACTCCGATGTTTGCGTAATCAAGACACAACTTCCAATGCAAGTGTCTACGATCGTACAATAGTAAAGTAACCCAACCAAGGGTTGGGGTCGAGACCCAAGGGAGTGGGTTTGAGAATTAATAGAAAAATAAAATTTTGTTCTAATTAGTCATAGCTAAAAATATTATCGAATATAAACATGTTAAATCTAAAGGGTGACGCAAGCGTCAATTATCAATGGTGGTTTGTGACAAGTAAGCAAAAAAAACAAAAATGTAAAGAATACTAATCAAGAGAGGGAAATCTTGGGATGTGATAGGAATACGGATTAGACTAGTCATTTGGGTACATGTTCTTGATAGTAAATCTGTTGAGTATTTGTGACTAGGCTAAACTATAATGGGAGTAAATTTTCTCTAGAGAAACTTACCCGAATCAAATGGGTTCCTTTCGGACACCCACTTGCCGCATGAAGAACAACCTCCACCTTAGCCCACTCACTCTCTCGAGCTGAGTGTATGGGAGAAGGACTAGGATTCACTCTCTCGAGCTGAACCTCATGTCGACCCAATCCCCGGCAATCAATTTGGTAGTCTTAGTTTTACGACCTCTCTTCGAGCAAGCTGAAAACACAAAGGTGAAATCGTATTTGCAACTACAATTTCATTAAGTTCCACCACAACTACTAAACAAAATCACATTTACACAACAAATAAACTATCAACAAGCAAGACCTAATAGATAATCTAACCCATATTCACAAAATCACACCCTAAGAATTGGGGTATTAGCTAGACATGTAAAAGAGATAGAAATTTATACAAATATGAGTTTGCATTCAAATGGGTATGAAGATTAAGTCTCAAAACAAGCAAGAGTGAAGAATTCACAGACCTAAGTCCAAAATCTTGAGTTGAAACCTTTTGAATCTTCAAGTTCTTCAAAACCCTCTCCAAACTTAGAACTCAAAATTCTATGTTAAAAGTTATATTAAAAATCTGATACTAAGCTACAACCCTCAACGAGTATTTATAGTTTTCAAAATCTGTGCTGCAACGGATCATTCGGTGTCGTTAGTCGAGATCGGCCGATCAACTCGGTGATCCGCCTTTGATAGGTTTCATTGCCGTCTTGCTCTATCCTTCAGCATCGTCGTGTTTGGATCATTGGGCGACATAGTACAACTTTGCGAAACTGCTCGGCGATATGCTGATGGCTCTTTTTCACCACCGATTTGATCCTTTCATTTAGGAGGGCTCAACACACTGGAGCAAAAGGCGAGGATAAGACCCTTTTGGCGATTCGCCGAATGGGTTCGGCGATTCTCAAATTTCATTTTTTCGTTCTTTCAGCTACCTTTGTTCTTTTTCGCTAAATAGTGTCCATGCTTTCCCTCAAACTCAAAATACCTGAAACTTAAGGGTTTTCATGAGATATTGAGATAAAATATGTATTTGAGGACACTAATTCTATCAAAACAAAGACCTAAATGAGTCCAATTTGTTGATTCATCAACACCCCCAACTTAAACTTGTGCTTGTCCTCAAGCAAACTCAAGTTCAGCCATTCAAAAGGGTGTCTCCAACAGTGCTACACAAGACTCAATCATGAATGCACACAACAAGCTCAATTTACTTATGCAAAAATCAAATGTGCACTCAAAGATTCAAGTTGTACTCACCAATATCAAAGCTCTCATGCTCACAATATTTTCTTCAAATGCAAGTTCAAGATCAATTATAGTGTTCAATTGCCCTTACACAAAGAATGATTTCATATTCACACAATGGTTTAATCATTTAAAGTTCGGAATCAATTGCAACGCTCACTCTCACAAGGAAGAACAAAATGCATGCTTTCACCCATAGGTTTTCCCGTATTTTTCAATCAACATTTGTTTCAGCTCACTCAAGATTAAAAAGGTCTTTCAAGGCTTGTAATGGAGCTGAGTGCAAAGGTATGGTCATTTAGGCTCAGTGACTTTCATCCTCATGAAATGTGGTGCTCACAATACTTCTTTCCTATTCCTTCATCATTTTCTTTAGTGCTCATAAGTCATTCTATTATTCACTTCCATGAATTGTTTGGAAACCCCATTTCTTTTGTATTTTATTTCACAACTTTCTTTTTCACTCTTTTTTTTTTTTTTAATATTGAGGGGTTCATTGTTCTCAAAACCATGGTAAGAGGAGACTTTCCTTGCACTTCTTGACTTGCCCCTATCTTTCACCACACCCCAACTTAGGCTTTTGGCCTAAGTTGGCTATTTAACTCACCACAATTTCATGAGGATTATGAGTAATGGATAAAGAAAGGTCTAGTTTCATCAAGTTTCTTCCAAAGAAAGGTAAGGTTCAAGGGGTGTTTAAAAGCGGTTCACACACACTCACAAGGTAGGCCAAAAAGAGGTATTTGTCAAATTGGTTCACACTCTTAGAAGTTGCCTAAAATCATATCAAGAGATAGCATCACTTAGTTGACCGAACCTACGGGGAAAATTCTAGGTTTCATCATGCACAGTTCACAGGTAAGCTCATCACACTAGAAATTAACACTATAAGTCAAATAAGACTCCACACTTTAGTTAGTGTGCAACGATCATCACAAGAGAATCAATTTGATACACGGCAAGTCATAACAAGATGTAAAAAGTTCACATAATGTTATGCAACTTCATTTGACCTCATCGTAGCCGCGCATTCATGTTTGTTTGATCGAGAGCACTATTCAAGTATCGGTATTGATTAGAACTGAGACTCCAATTTTACAAAAGAACAGCCACATTCAACACACGAGAGGTGGCAAAATTTTTTGGACGGGTCAAAATCATTTTGCCAATTAAAATAAAAGGAGCCACAAGCTCAAACATCCACAAAAAGTAGTGTAATAACATAATTTAAACAGAACAACCCAAATATATAAATGAAACATAATTCATGAATAGCACACAAAGGTGGGCCTCACCCCACCACAAAAAAAGCAATTTGTCCTCAAATGCAATTAACATAGAATTCAGAAGGTAAAATAAAAAAAAGACAGAGAGGGAGGTAAAGAGGGGATCCTGGCTAATTGTCACTCCATCTGTATGGGCTTCAGTGCCTGGAGTGGACCCCAGAAGGACCAGCTTCACTGGATCTAGTTACATGTGCTAAGGAAGTTTGCACAACAACATCTATCATAATTGCTTCCGTCTCGGTCAGATCTTCATCTGCAGCTCCCTCAATCTTCTCATGCATCTCTTCATCAGTCTTTGCTTCTAACTCAGGATCGGCTGTCTGCATCGCTCTATCCCCATGTCCAGCGGTGGTTTGAGGCATCTCAGGCACGTCTGGAATCTCCACTATACCAAAGACCATGGACACATCGGTGGACTTCAGGTGGTCTACTTCTTTTCGCAGCTCAGCAATGACAGATTTTAAATCTATCACCTCCTCTGTGGGGCCTTGGTTGTGCTCACACACCACTATCCTAGCTGCGAGGGTATCAATGGTAGTCCTCAGAGGTATCACAACATCAGTTAGGCAATCTGGATCATGCCTTGAATAGAGGCCTCTAGACTAGCATCCCGACGATCATCAGAAAGGGCTAGCTGTTCCATCCGGAGTAGGGAAGCCTGGGTGAGTGGAAGCCGAGAAACAACAACAACGGTAATGGGTCTTGGAGACTGTGCAGCAGGAGAAGAACCTGGAGTATCAGCTGGAGTAGCAGTGGCAATGGATATACCTAAAAGCCCAAAGGCTGGAGTAGGCAGAGGTGCCTCTACAGGTGATGATTCTGTGTTTACTAACTCTATTGATGCTGCCTTCTTCCTTTCTTCTTGATCCTTAAGGTACTGGGCTTCGATCCTCCGAATATCAGTAGAGGCTGTGGGCATTACTTCCACATCTTTCTTGGCATCTCGAGGCACCCTGGCTCGTTTGCATAATTTTGTAATCAAGACTGGGAATGAAAGTGAGGTTCGGCTCTGCCTTGCACGCATGAGTATCTCTAAAGCAATGATTGTACGCAAGTTTGTCTGAGTCTCCTCTATGATGAAACCCAGGCAAGCTGCCTTGGCAAGGCGAATGATCGACTCATTCTGGGACGACATAATTATGCTGCTGATAAAACCAAACCAGAACCTTTCAGCTATGTTTAGTTCTTTCTTTTCAATCGGAACTCCTTCCGCCAACCACTTCGGAGTCTCATATGAAATTGGTAGGGCTAACCACTTTTTCATTTCATCCAACTTCTTTGTTCTGATCCAGTGCTAGCAGTGATCCCTAATATTTGTGGACATGCCCAAAAGTTGATTGCCTCACTATCACACTTCACCTTCCTATCTCTGACAACCACATAGTCAAATTCTTTGAAGGCTGCTGCTAGCTTGTTTTTTTGGGGTATTAGTGCACTGTATGCACTGTAGAACTCTCTTACCCCGTTTAGAATATAAGGTCCATGGGGTTTAGTGAAGATTTGGAACTTGTGGTACCCTAGGCACTCCATTATCTATGGGTTCCTGTCTATAACCCGTCTATGGATAGACACTTTTCCTCCAGAATTGTTCTCATCCCCTCAGCCTTTACTCGATTCATTGAGTTAGGCAGAGGACCCTGTACTATAGGCGCTAATACCATTGCCTGTTCTGGAATTGGAGGTGTAGTAATGGTAGGCTAGGGAGTCTTGACCCTGGATGGATGATTCAACTTCTTAGTTAGTCGCTCAGCCCTATATGCTATTAACAGATCATCCTCATCAGAACCGGCACCTTTGCTGTCAGATTGGTTAGGGTCATTTCTATAAAAGCATTCACTGTCAGTGCTTGCATCTAATAATTCAAGGGTCTTGTCCTTCCCTTTGCCTTTCCCACAAGTTGTGGAAAGTTTAGCAACCTTGCTTCTGGATGTAGCTGCATCCTCGTTGATTGTAATCCTCTTTGTTTTACTGTGGGGTGGCTTGCTTCTTCCTGCAACTTTAGATCTAGCCATTTCTGCAAAGAATTGGGAATGAGTTAAAACAACTAAATCAAATTTGTATGGACACAATTGCAGAAAAACTCGCCGAAACTATCGGCGAATTGCCAAGATGCTTCGGCGAGCTAGACCGAGCTCACCGATAGGAGTTATCTTAAAAAATTTAACAAGTAAGCGATGGGAAAATCCTTTCTGCGAGTCGCCGACATCTTTCACGAGTAGAGTTTTATCTGCCGAAAGAGATAGTGCAACAAAGGTTTAGGGGTGCAGACAAAAGGCGATCAAGGAAACTTTCGCTGAGTTGCCGAATGATTTTAGCGATCAAAGACTTTTCGCTAAAAGTTACAGAAGCCATATCACAAGTAGCATGAAATTAAAGTCAAGATGGGGTCATTAGGTGAACCGTCGAGTGGTTTGGCGAGCTTGACCCAGCTCGTCAAACGGCCCAATCTGCCTATCTCCAACCTATCTTCTCAACTTCAACCCCACAACCCCCGAAAACAAAATTAAACTATGCACTAGTACAATTAAGCTCAGACCTATAACACTTAATCATAATAAACACCACACATGCACAAACCCACAAGATTTTAATCATTTTTACGCACAACAAAAAGGTAGTCCAAAATCAAGATAAAATGGGCAAGATTTATGAATCAAACTCGGCATTTCAAAAGTCTAAAACCTATCAGAGAGGTACATCAATACGATAAGCCCAATTACATAAGAGAACAAATTTTTCAAAGTAGACTCGAGGTTCGGGAAGACCAACCTTATTTACCGATTAGAATTATATTTTAAGTTCTAAGCGGCAATGTAATCTAAATCCAAGCACATATTGACGACCAAAATACTTGGAATGCAAAATTATTGGAAATACTTACTAAGGGTGAATTTGTGAAGTTTAAAATCAGGGAAAAGTGCAGACTTTGAAACCTTAAAAACCTTTGGCTATTAATACCCATCCAGTTGGTGTTCGTTTGGCGATGTTAGTCGCAACTGTTGATCCACTCGGTGATCCGCCAAGTGGTCACTTGGCTCGCCGAGTTTTACAGGACCTTCAGTCAAAGTGAAGGGCTAAACGACGGTCTTCATAAATATCGCCGACCTAATCGGCGATGCGCCGAATGGAACATTTTCTTGCCAACCTGCACCTATTAACACTTTCCTCACTCAAACCTACAACATCAATACACCATTATTTCTAACAAAATTAAAGCATTTAAGGGTTTTGGGTTGCCTCCCAAACATCGCCTTAGTTAACGTCGTAGCATGACGCGGGTTAACACCTAAACTTCTCTTTTAGGGTTAGCCAAAACATCACTTGGCAACCCCCCACTTTGTGCCGGATGGAGATGAGACATCATATGACCCGTAAGGTTCTCGAGTAGCTGAATGGTTCTGGAATGAGAACCAATCATCTGTTTCATCTATTTGATGTTCTTCTTCATTTCTTCCAGCACCCTATCATGCTCACTTACTTTGTTGAGAATGATTGAGAGCATTCCCTCAACACGTTTACCCTCTTTGTCCTTGGGCTTTCTTCGCTCATGAGGGGGAATGTATCTGTCTTCTCTTTGCATTGGACTTCAATCTCCACTATCTTTTTGGCCAACTCATCCATCTAAGTCATCAATATGGCTAGCATGAGTGCTTCTCTACTTCTTGGTTTACTTCAGCCATGTGATCAAGCAGGTGGGCTACTATCGCATAGGGCTTATGTGTAATACCACTTGGACTGAGTCGGTCAGCCAATGCTTTGTTTCCGGGACAAAGGCTTCCGTAGAAGCAGTCCAGGAGGACTATATTAGAAATTTCATGAGTGGGGCATCGAATCAGAAGTGATTTAAACCTTTCCCATGCCTCATGAATCCGTTCACCTTCCAATTGTTTGAAAGTTAGAATACGATCTTTGAACATCATTACTTCTAATGAAGGGAACTCCATTTGCTCACGAGTACTGCTTGACATACTTATCTCCTCTGTTTCAAAGCTCAACAAGCAAAATACAAAACTAAAAATTAGGTAAGTAAAACTACAACTAAGAAAGAACAAAAATTCTACTAATCTAAGAATTCTCAAATAACACCACTCCCCAGCAGTGGTGCCATTTTGATGTTTGCATAATCAAGACACAATTTCCAATGTAAATGTCTACGATCATAAAATAGTAAAGTAACCCAACCAAGGGTTGGGGTCGAGTCCCAAGGGAGTGAGTTTGAGAATTAATAGAAAATAAAATTTAGTTCTAATTAGTCATAGCTAAAAATATTATCGAATATAAACATGTTAAATCTAAGGGGTGATGTAAGCGTCAATTATCAATGGGGGTTTGTGACAAGTAAGCAAAAACAACAAAATGCAAAGAATACTAATCAAGGAGAGGGAATTCTTGGGATGTGATAGGAATACAGATTTGACTAGACATTTGGTACATGCTCTTGATAGTAACTCTATTGAGTATTTTTGACTAGGCTAGACTATAGTGGGGGTAAATTCTCTCTCAAGCATCTTTCCCCAAATCAAATGGGTTCCTCTCGGACACCAACTTGCCGCATGATAAACAACCTCCACCTTAGCCCACTCACTCTCTCTCGCTGAATGTGTGGGAGGAATAGGGTTCACTCTCTCAAGTTGAACCTTAGGTCGACCCACTCCCACCGGCCATCAATTTAGTAGTCTTAGTTTTATGACCTCTCTTCGACCAAGCCGAAAACACTAAGGTAAAATCATATTTGAAACTACAATTTCATTAAGTTCCACCAAAACTACTAAAGGAAATCACATTTACACAACAAATAAACTATCAACAAGCAAGACCCAACAGATAATCTAACCCATATTCACAAAATCACACCCTAAGAATTGGGTTTTAGCTAGACATGTAAAACAAATAGAAATTTATACCAATATGAGTTTGCATTCAAATGGGTATGAAGATTGAAGTCTCAAAACAAGCAAAGAGTGAAGAATCCACAAGACCCTAGTCCAAAATCTTGGAGTTGAAACCCTTTGAATCTTCAAATTCTTCAAAAACCTCTCCAAACTTAGAACTCAAAATTCAATATTAAAAGTTCCATATTAAAAAATTGATACTAAGCTACAACTCTCAACGAGTATTTATAGTTTTCAAAAATTTGTGCTGCAGTGGATCATTCGGTGTCATTAGTCGAGCTCGTCGATCAACTCGACCATCCACCCTTTGATAGGTTCAATCACCGTCATGCTCTATCCTTCAGCATCATCGTGTTTGGATCATTGGGCAACATAGTACAACTTCACGAAACTGCTCGGCTATTCGCCGACTGCTCCTTTCCTTTAGGGCTCAGCACACTGGAGCAAAAGGCGAGGATAAGACCCTTTTGGTGATTCACCGAATGGGTTCGGTGATTCTCAGATCTTCATTTCTTCGTTATTTCAGTTGCCTTTCTTCCTTTTTACTAAATAGTGTCCATGCTTTCCCTCAACCTTCAAATACCTGAAACTTAAGGGTTTTCATCAGATATTGAGAAAAAAATATGCATTTGAGGACACTAATTCTATCAAAACAAAGATCTAAATGAGTTCAATTTGTGGACTCATCACACCCCTTATATCAAACACCACCCTGAGGTGGATAGAGGCAGGAGTCCTGATCGAGAAGAGGGACTTGAGTGTAGTTGTACGTTATTGGTTTTGATTCATCAGCAACTCTATTATGCCTTCCCAAAATGAGTCCGTTCTCCGTCATCCTATGACGGCCTGCCTTGGTTCTATTATTTATAGGAAGAGCATTGACATGGGGATTATTATTGAGCAAGAGATGGCCATGAGGTACAACCAGAGGCATACCTCACTTGTATTGCAAGTCTAATCACAAAGTTGTGCTGGCATGCTGGAGTTCCCCGCGATGATACGAGAGATATTGAGGTTACTCCTTCTTCCTCCACTGACATCCGGCATATTGAGGTCGAGTACACATGGGAGGAGGCCGACAAGAGGAGAGCAACTCCAGTGGTACATCCCCGGAGGTGGACATTGATTCGATACCTGCAGAGGTGCCTTTGCCTACTCCTTCCTCTAGGCCTTTAGGTACATCTTCTCTTACTTCTTCTTCCTAGGCTCCAAGTGCTTCTACCTCAGCCCAGCCCACCAAGATCACTCAGGCCATGCTCCTAAAGATGGGACACTTAGCCCATTGGATTTTGTTGATGATTTGACTGCGAGAGTCACTACTTGTGAGAGTAGATAGGGGGAGTCTTCTGAGGTTACATCGTTGAAAGCTGAGGTTGCAAATTTGAGGAAGGACGTGGACTACTTGAAGTCCACTAACTTCACTTCCCTACTTGAGGCAACTCATGATGTGGATGCTCCAGAGACTTCTGAGATTCCTCCGGCCACCATCAGAGATGTACTTTGGGATAATATGGTAGCTGATGAGTCGTAGATAGAGACCGATGAGGAGCAGATAGAGGTGTGTGATGCTGAGGTTTATGATGATCTGGCTGGCCTGGAGGATGCCATGTTCAAGACTGTGAGCTACACCTCTTTGAGAGACACCACCATGGGTGGGTCTAGTGGAGCTGGTATTTCTGAAGTGACTCCGGGCACTAATGCCCAGGTTCAGATTACTACATCGGGCACTGATGCCTAGACATATGGAGGGACTGTTTAGACATGATCCCTCTTTACCTCCCTCTCTGTCTTATTTTTATTCACTTTTGGATACTATATTGCTTGCATTTGAGGACAAATAGCTTTTGTTTTGTGGTGGGGTGAGGCCCACCTTCTGTGATTATTGTTATGTTTATATATTTGTGTTTTTGAGCTATAAATTGTGTTTAGCACTATATTTTGTGGATTATTGAGCTTGTGGCTCCTTGTTTTAATTGTAAATGATTTTTAGACCCTTCCAAAAAAATTTGTGTGCCACCTCTTATTTGTGTTTGAATGTGGCTGCTCTCTTGCAAATTTAAGTATCGGTCTTGATCAATATCGATGAATTGAATAATGCTCATAATCAAACATAAATGAATGTGCGGCTACGATGAGGCCAAATAAATTATGCAGAATTATAAGAAGAAAGAACTTACAAACAACTGACGTTTATTGATGAACTCCAAACATTGCAAGCAAGAACATAGGAAAATAGATTACAGAGAGAGAGAGAGAGAGGTTTTCAGAATATTGGAAACTATCTGATGCCTCTAAAGGGAAGACTAATTCACCTTTTATAGGAGAAATGAGAGATTGCCTTTATATCTTAGGCATACAAATGGACGGCTAAGATGTTGGTGACACTAACATGGGTCCTACTAAAAGATAGTGGAAACAATATGCTTTACTTCTTTTGTCGGAAATGGTTGAGTGGGAATCTTCTGTTGATAAAGTAGAGATAATGGAAATGTCTTTTCCAAAAGTATTTTGTCTTGTAGCTTCTCATTGGATGCTAATTTAGAATAGTGAAATGCCACTATATGGAAAAATAATTCCGGCTTTGCCTTTATTTTTCCACAAGGGTCTTTTTCCTATTCATAATCAGGTTCCATGTAAGCCAAGGCTAAACCTTTAGGATTACACATATCACCATTATCTTCACTGCTGCTTTCTATGGAAGCAGCATCTTCAATCATCTTCATGATTTGATCTTCATCATAATCATCTAGATTATCCATTGCTTCTTTCAATTTCTGTTTGAGAGCTGCTTTGGATAATTTCTTCGAAGAAGATTTAGTCTTTTCTTGAACCTTAGCATTTGGTTGTTTGGGAACCCAACCTTTAACTTGGATTTGTTTGCTCAAATATTGAATACGATCTACATTAATCTTAGAGAAGTTCCAAGTAATAATATAGGATATTCGCCTTTGAATATAATATTTGCATAATTTAATATGCTCTGGTAAAGTAGTAATTCCTTCTTTGGATTGAAATTCTTCAAACCTGTTGAGAAATTGTTGTGGGAGAATTTTTTCAATTCCTCCAAATAAGTTCCACCATTCATAAAACCATTTGGGAATGGTAGTCTTAGTAACACTAGAACTATACTTCACGAACCAAGTATGTCTTGGCCTCAAATAAAGAAAGTTCATCCAAGCTGCCTTATAATCATACCAATTATAAGTCTGGGGTTTGTGAGCCATTTTCAGTGCAATATGAGTGTGTAGATGATCTGCAAACCATTCAAAAGGATCCAAGATCTTCTTGATAGTAAACCTTGAATATTGAATATAATTATTAGCATCTCTAGAATGCTCAATCTCTATAGAGTCAGTGTCTATAAGAATAGCTTCATAAAATCATCTGGTTTTCAATGGATTTTCAGTATCCACATAGTTGAAATTTGTGTAGCACGGTTTGATCAAAGTGCCTATGTCAAAATTTTCATATTCTTTATTGATGGCCATTAAAGGTAATGTCTGTGAGACAATAAATTCAAAAGATTCTTCTTTTGGAATGACTTTGGTAGGGATAGTTTTGGTTAATTCAGGATTAACCGCTTGGGCAAAGGATTCAGGCGTCTTCATAGCATAACTAACTTTGGTTTGGACCGAACTAGAAGATGCCTCTTGGATTGGAGTTTTTGTTGGTTTGAGGTTGATCAACTTTGGTTGTGGTGGACAAAGGAGCTTTGTAAGCTTTGGTTGAGTAGGGTAGGGTAGCCTTGGAAAATCGGCCAATGCTGTGAACTTATTTTGGAAGGTTAGTTCAGGCCTAACTGAGGGTTCACTTTTGCTGGAGTGAGTGGGGGAGGAACAAATGGTCTAGCCATCTTTGCTTTTGGGAGATTGTTTTCTCCTTTAGAAGGAGTGATTGGTCTAAACGGCCTCATGTTTACCCTGCAAAAATTCACGGGTTAGAAAATCAGGTAGGGAATTGTTTTCTTCTTTAATAAACTCAATTTCAAAATCAAAGCTAGATAGTAGAGCTTGCCATCTAGCAAAGATTTGTTTAGAAACAAGATTTTTAACATCCTTTTGTAAAATCTCTTTAGCAGATTTACAATCTACTCTTAATAAAAATTCTTTATTAATAAGATCGTCTTGAAATTTAGTGATACATAGCACTATAGATAAGACTTCCTTTTTAACAGTAGAATAATTTTTTTGTGCGAAATTCCAGATTCCTGATGTGAAACGAACTAGTTGCTCTGTAGATTCAAGATCTACTTTTTGTTTAAGAATTCCTCCATAACCTGCATCAGATGCGTCAGTTTCAACAATCATAAAGTCATCTGGATTAGGGATTCCTAAACATGGAATGGTTTGTACAGAAGCTTTGACTTGGATGACAGCTTGAGTTTGTTCAGTACTCCAGGGACTGGGTTTTTCCTAAGTCTCTTATATAGAGGTTCACAAGTTTGTCTGACTTTTGGATTAAAATCAGCTACATAATTCAGCTTCCTAAGAATCTCTGAAGCTGGGTTTTGTCAGGAATTTCATTTGGGAATTTAGAAGAGAATTCAATGGCTCTGCAGATAGGTTTATAAGTCCTTGATAAAGATCATGACCTAAAAACCTAATGGTGGTTTGGAATAATACCATTTTTTTGGCGCTGACAACTAGACCATTATTTTTTATAACTTTGAAGAAAGTGTTGAGATGTTTGAAATGGGAATCAATGTTCTCTGAAAAATTAACACATCATCAATATAAACAATCGACATATAAGAGTAATCATTAAATATAGAATTCATGATATTCTGGAATTCCGAAGGGGCATTCTTGAGCCCAAAAGGCATAACATTCCATTCATATTGTCCGAATGGGACATTGAAAGCAGTTTTATACTTATCTTTTTCCGAAATCTGAATTTGCCAGAATCCTGATTTCATGTCAAATTTGCTGTAAATGTTGGCTTTAAAAGTTCTTTTTAAAAGATCTCGTTTGTTAGGTATGGGGTACCTGATCCATTTTAAAACAGAATTTAATGGCTTGTAATTGATTACAAGTCTTGGTGCTCCTCTTTCTTTCTCTGCGTTTTTGTTGACATAGAAAGCAGAGCAACTCCAAGGGGATTTAGAAATCCTAATAATCTTATTTTTTAAAAGAGTATCAACCTTTTTTTACAAAATTCCATCATTTCATGATTCATCTGAATAGGTCTTGCCTTAGTGAAATAGCATGTTTATTGAATCCTTCAATATATGGTAAATCAACTATATGTTTCTTTCGTTCCCAAAAAGCATTAGGAAAATCAGAACATATTTCTTTTTCAATTTTTTCTTGAAGATTAGCTATCTTAGTAACTATCTCCGGGGTTTTTAAAATCTGTTCGATTTTCTTAACACGAATTTCATCCTTTAAAAAGGTGATATGTTGTGAAAGGTTATTAATTCTGAAAACAGTGTTTTCTCTTACAAAATTACTTTCATCTTGTGAAAGGGTTTTAACAAAAGGAAAATGTAAATCTTTTCCAAGAATAGTAGTAGTAATGCCGTCAAGGTCAGTAAAATAAGGTTTTATCTGTGTGATAAAAGGTATTCCAAGAATAATATCTTCATTGATATCTTCAGTAATAACAAAATCATTTGTTAGACAAATGCCATTATTGCAAATATGAGCTTTAGAGAGCTTGTAATTTATTTTCAAAGGTTCTCCTGTAGCGGAGTATAGTTTTGAAGTACTTTTTTGTAAATACTTGGTTGGAACAATACCTTTAACAATGCAATTCCTATCTGCACCACTGTCAAGCAAAGCAATTTTGTTAATAACAAAATGTTTACTAACTACAATTTTTACAGGTATATGATGACTCTAGGTCTAATAGAAGAAATTACCGTTACTCCTGGTGCTGCAGAGGAGGAGGTGTCATTACCTGTATTGGTAACAAAAGGTTCAACTGAATGATCATTATTGATATTGGAGGGTCAATACCAATGTTATCATCAAGGTCTTCGTGAGAAGAACTCTGGTTAGACTCAAGGTTATGGAAGGCAGCTCCTTTAGGAACTTGATTTGTGAAATGTCAGTTTCGACATACAAAGTCGAGATTTAATATTTTTAATCTCTTCTTTGAGACTAGATACTTCATGACGAAGATCTGAAATAGATGGTTCGGAAAGGTTATCTGAACGATTCATGATTTGTTTCATACTGAAAGGTTCAATTATCGAACGGGTTTTGGTTTGTCCTTATTGAGAAGAAGATTTTTGAGTTCTAGGAGAAAACGATTCCTAGCCTCATTATCATTAATGTGTTGGATGATATCAAAGAGAGCTTCTTTTGAATGGTAAGAAAGTACTCGAATTTGAGGTGTAATATCACAAGTACAGAAAGCTTCAGTGCAAGTGCAATCTTTTCCTGATTGGCTAGCATCTGAATCATAATCAAGATCAATGTCTTCGTCATCACTGTATTCATCAGATGCACCTGAAGATTCAAAAATAGGTTCATCAAGAATAGCAAGAAGTTTACCTTTGGTTTCTTCATCGATATTAAGAAGATTAATCTTCATTTTCTTGGTTTTGGAGCGACATTCATTGGCTTTATGACCAGTCTTGCCACAAGTCCAACATACATCTACTTTGGCATCATTAGGTCTCTTGGACCTAGATTTCTTTTTCTTAGGCCTGGTAGAATCATCTCTTCTTCGAGACTTCTTCCTATTGGATTTTTCCTTTTTGTCTTTCTTGATTTTATCTGGTGGAGTGATAAAACCAAAATCCCTGCAGAAACTTCCAAGTTCCTTTCTGTATGAAGATTGTTCTTTCTTGAGCTGATGTTTGAGCTTAATATCTGTGCAAAGCTCAAGGGCTACAATATTGATGGTGCTTACCAAATCACCATAGGTAAGATTGCCATAGGGAATATTACCATTATTGCGATCTTGGATTTTTGTCCTTACCTTATCCGCAAAGAGAGGGGGCAAGCCACTGATGAATCGTTCTTTCCAGAAATCCAAATTACAATCTGGGCGAATCATGACCTTACTGAGAAAGGCATGTTTGTAATGGATGAATTTGTCTAAATTTGGACAACTTAGATTGTTTAGGATTTGGAGACTCCTGTCTTAGAACAATTTTGGTTCTCCAATAAAGTACTTGGCAATGTGGTAAAGCAAAGTAGCACAAGCATCTTCTCTTGTGACAGTAGAAGTGGATGGTGTATTACCTTCCATTTTTACAACTGTCTCTGTTGCAGTGGCGTTAGCAATGAGTTGCTTGATCTCATCAGTGCAATAATTATCCCACCAATGTTTCAACATTCCTGTGAAACCTGCAATGACGATATTAGCAGCATCTCTGTCTGCTGACCCACGCATTTAATATGCAGTAATAGCCACACCCATTTCATGGAGTTTATTGTAAACTTGATGCTCGGGTAGGCCATCAATATTCCATTCAGTGATGCTTCTTCCTTCGTGAGAGGAAGTGGATAAAAAGGCATTTTCCTCATATTGTAAGTCTGGAAAAGATGGTTTATCATGGTAGATTTTAATATTGTGAAAATGACTACTGGCAAGCTTTTGGAGAAGATTGGATTTCTCTTGGGCCTTGGAATTGGGTTCTTCATAGAGGGTAGAAACCTTTTTTGGAGTTTTATCCTCCTTTACAGAGATGTTGAAATTATTGAGCTGTGCATTGATTTTCTCAATGATGTTTCCGGTTACTTCAAAAGTATCAGAAAGTTTTGGGAATTTTTCTTTGGAAAATTCAGGGATTTTGAATCCTGGATAGGTTTCTATATTATTGTATCAGAGCCATGTTGGCAGTATACGTATTTAGTATGAGCAGCTAAATACATATACTGTCTAAGGCATGGCAAAATTATTTTAATGTAGTATTTTAATAATTTCCATCATGCTGTTCGTATATATTTCTCTATTATTATACTTATCATGTTCCTATATGTTGTTTCTATACTTGGTGTGAAGTATTCGTTCTTTCCTAAGTGTATGAGGTATCCGATTAATATCCGGAGCATACGTTGGTCAGCCGTATTCTGTAAGGTCGCTGTAGCTAGGATGGTGTTTAGACCTGTTTGATTGTGGTCCCGTAGCTAAGATGACTCTAGGAAGAGAACTGTTGTAAAACTAAGAGAACCTCCCTTAGAAACACTATTTGGATCTTTGATATGTATTTTAATATTCCTTATATACTTGCTAGTATGTTGATTATTATTTCTATACTTATTAGAATAAATTTTGTTCTGTAAGCCCATTAGACAGTATTTTTAATCATATGGAAAATAATCAAAATATTTTGAATAGTGTAAATTTATCTTCGCAATCTACAAAGATTGCTAAATTAGAAAATGATTTACAAAACTGGAGCATTTCAGAAGAACCTTTCAAAAAGATTTACCACTTAGGTAATTTTAGTTATCTTACTCGTCCAAATATTAAGACTTGTGAGTCTACTCTTGCTATTAACAATTCTTTAGAAATTATTCAACTTCTTAAAGAAAATGATATAAATCGTTATAAATCAGATTATAACTATTTACATATCGGTTTAGTACAAGTTGCTGTAAAGCCTCTCTTTAGAAAAGGCCTTGATATTCCTGTTTGTGTCATCCTTAGAGATGGGAGGTTTTTAAATTTTGATGACTCTATGTTAGGAGTTTTGCAGAGTAATCTTGTTGATGGGCCAGTTTACTTTAATTGTTGTCCTAACTTCTCTGTTGACATTAATGATCCTAATGTCATGGATTCATTGACCCTCAATGTCAAAACCAAAAACTTGAATATCAAAATCAATACTCGTGAAATAGCTATTATCTATCGAGTTTATTATCGTCTCATGAAAACTCACCTTGCTCCTAAGGCTCGTCATACGAGTATAAGGGGTGAGACTATGCTTATGGAAGCCAATCATGAACATAGTTCCATCTTTGTTCCTCGAACTTTATAATGGAAAGATATACTCTCCAGTAATGATTGGCGTTTTGAAAACATAACTCAACCCTTTGCTTCACACTCTGAGCGATCACAGATCGAACGAGTTATTCAGTTTCCAGATGGGTCTATAGAACTCAAATTCTTAGACAATCCGGCAAGAAGATCTTCTTCGAATCGAAGGTCGTCCTAGTCCCCTTCTACGTCGTGTCCCTCGAGACCCGTTCCGAGACCACCTTCTTCTTCAAAAACCCCGGAGGAAGCAGATGATGATGAGATCATTTCTGTTGGTGACAACAGTAAAGGTAAAGTCAGAGGAGTAGACTTTTCAGGTAATGTACCCAAAGTATTTTACCAAGATATTCCAGGTAGTCCTACTGCAAGTGAGATGGAACCTCCCAAGGAAAAGCCATCCTGGTTAGAAATGCTCAAAGTGAACAAAACCTTTGAACCCAACTCTGGCATCTTACAAGAACAATGGACTCATCCTGACAATCAAGTAAAGAGAAAATGGTATGTTTCTTCTTATACTCTTAAGCAAAGAGAATCCTTTAGAGATTTATGGATGAAGGACATAAGAAGAATTGGTTGTGAAATTGAATTCTTCAAATGGTTTGAAATGACTGGTAGGATTGAAAATTGTACTGAGTCATTACAAGTTATCATTAACAAGTGGTACACTGCTTCTAATAAAGTTGTTGAATCCATCACCCCTCCTTTGGAAGGAATTAACATTCCTAGTGCAGGTACAGTAATCAAAGCTTCTCCCATCAAAGAGAAAAGTGATAAGGCAGGTGGACCACTCACATCTGCAGATACTGACAGAGTAGTTGAACAAAACAATTACTCTAATCAAATCCTTCATACTATCTCTAGACAAATAGAAAATACTAAACCTAGCCTCAGTGGGAGGCCAACCCTAGCCTAGTGTGTTATATGCAAAATGATAATTTAAGTATCTCTAAAATAATCGCAATCCTTTCCTAGTGTGTTACATGCAAAGTGATAAGTTAGTTATCTCTAAATCCTTGATCCGGCATATAGAAAATTTCACCCCGCACCTTGATCCGGCTGCGTATGTATAAATTACTAACCTTTACCTTTACCTCATATTAGACATCATAATCGATGTTTGGCTTAGTTATTACTTCGCACCAATCGACACTAGCCTATTAGATAGTATCACACTAAATCTATGTTGATAATTCTTTTCTTGTTGATTACCTCCTTGATCCGGCAAATAGCAACAAGGCGAGTTCTAACGCGTGCACTCGTTAAAAAGACTTTTAAATGAAAGAATTATCAATGCATGCAAAACACTATTCAAGAATTACATATTTACTATTCATACTTTGTTAATCGCTCATGGTTCCCACAACCCTAGTTGTGGATTTAGTTACCCATATTAGCAAGAACACAATTCATAATATTAGATGAATCAATCATGAACTTACGTAACGAGAATAATAAACCTAAAATTTCAACTTGAATGTCAAAGCCAAAATCTTCAAAACGAATGTAGGAAATCAATAATTGCTAGGGTTGCAACTTAATCTCCAAAGTCACAAGGTAAAAATAGAATAATAATGTCCAACCCCAAAAACGAGGTTTACATGCCCTATTTATAGAAAACAAATCCTAAATTAAAAGGGAAACAAATTAAGGAAAGTTTGTTCAGGTACGCGTCTTCAATCCACGAGACTGACTTACGAACCGTCGATGGATCTACGGTCCGTAAGTCCCTTCCGTCAGCCAGGACTTAGAAAATATTTCCGCTTCCCAAAAATCAGCTTCTCTGAAGCAACGACGGACTAGCAGTACGGACCGTAGATCGATCTACGGTCCGGCAAACCCCTCCGTAGCTCCGTACTTAAAATCTTCAAAAATCAGGTACTGGAACCCTCGCAGTATCATTCTACGGATAAACAGTATGGTCTGTAGATCAATCTACGGACCGTCAATGGACACCGTGGTTCCACACTTGGTCAGATTTCCCTGATTTGTCCTCAATACCATGCCTGCTGATCTACGGTCATCACCTACGGACCGTGAATGGACCTACGGTCCGTAGATCACCTCCGTGAATGCCCTGTTTCTGCATTTCTTTCAGCTGACTCTATACTTCCGCGCCTGAACATCTTTCCTGCAAAACATGATAAAAACACATAAAAACCAATATAAAAAGGCCTTAGACACACACAACTTGTAAGTGAAATGTATTAGAATTACCGTAAACTCACGGTATATCAACACCTTCAACTTAAATTCGTTGTTTCTCCTCAAGCGACGCACTACAACTCTAAACGACACTTGTATATAAACAAGCATTTTAAAACCCAAGCAATCACATGGCTCCCTACCCTCCTCATTGTTCAGGTGCACATTCGTTCTCTTAGACTCGACAAGCCAATTCACGTGGATCACACCATGACACAGATTGACCAACTGACACACAACATACACCTTCTCACTATCACCAAAGTACCAACTTTCCGACAATGTAACTAGTGTCCTTACTTCAAACGAAATCTCCTTTTCCCAAGAATGAATGACATCATGGTACAATGATTTATTCAACACTCACGCTCAAAAGTAATTTCAAATACAGTTAGTGCTCAATGCCATAAGCTTGCCCTTATTTTCACTGCTTAGACTCTCTAAAATAGACTCTAGGATCACTATAGGACTTTCTTGGCTTGTAACGTAGGCTCAGGGTCAGGTGTGGTACATTTGGGTACTGCTTAGTGACTTTCTGCCCTTCTTGACATTACACTCGGCTTTCAACCTCTTTTTTTCCTATTTTTGTCATCCTATCGTTTTACTTTCTTTCCCTTAATTTTCTTCCACCACGAATGTGACATCAGACTTTGTAGCTCTTTTTACTTTTATTTTATTTTTTTCTTTTAGCTTTCAACAAGTCACATCACTCTTTTCATACCCATTTTTCTTTCAGTTCCCTCTTTCATAACCACCCTCAACTTATGGATTTTCTATTAGTTGAGGTACACAATACCCGATGTCAGGTCAGGGCCAAGATTGAGGTTGTTTTTTTTGTTTTTTTTTTTTACATTAGCCACCCTCAACTTAGGCTTTTGGTCTAAGTCGAAGTGCACATGTCCAAGGAGGGACCGGGGCCAACATAGTTGATTATGGGAAAGTGAGTTCAGGGTTTAGAAAGAAATGGTTTAATTTTAGGCTCAAATTATTTGGATCAAAGGGAGCATTTATTTCATTTGGTTGGATCCTTCTTTTAGATGATTTGTGGATTTTTCAGAATAATGTCCTATGATCACTTCCTAACCTCTAGATTGAATCGTCTTAACAGGACTAACCAGGCAAGTTCTAGTTTTTCACATAAACTGTTTGAACACTCAACGATTCTCGCACACTCTTGGCACATAGTTCCATCATCAGGTTATAATATTACCCAGTTCAAGTTTCAGCTTAAGTCATGCTATCAAGTTGGTTCATGATTATGTCATACTCAGAGCCAGCACATTCAACTAATCGTAGCCTACAAATTCTAACATACGTCCCAAAATCTGGGGGGCTTAATAAGCCATCATGCTTCTTTCTTCATCATGCTTCTACACATACGATCCTAAGATATGCTGGTTCAACAAAAATTAAACAGTCTCTTGGGGGAAAAGAACACAGGCAAGAAAACCCCAAGAGAAGATTCATGAGTTGGGTTATTCAGACTTCACCCTATCACTCACAATCCATTTACCCCACCCCCAACAAAAATAGATGCAATTGTCCCCAATGCATATATATACAGTAAAAGTAAATGGATTGAGTGAAGGAAACCTGTGGCGCAAAGCGCCAGCGAATCATCAACAAGTAGGGGGGTCCGGTTTCCCAGAGCCCGCTGGAACAGTGGTGGTGGCACCCTCAGTAGTGCCCACATCTGCAATTATAGCACTCTCAGTAGTGCTCTCTATTAATCTCACCGCACCATCAGTGGTGCTCACAACATTCCTCAGAACAGGCTGAACCTCTGCAACTGGGGTCGAGCTTGATGCCCATGCAATTCTCTCACGCACCTTCTGCTGGCGCAACTCCTCGTCTACAATCGAAGCCCTCCTTGCCTCATTTGCCTGCCTACGTTGCCTCTTGAGAGCTTTCTCCTCCTCAGAGCGGTGAGACCGGTGCCGCTTGCCTTTGGCATGTGTAGGGGCAAGCTACTCATCGGTGGTCCCACTAAATAGAGCATCTAGCACTGTATCATCAGCCAGTGCAGTAGGTGCAACCTGAGGCTCAACTGAAGGTGCGGCAAGGATGACATCAACGTCAGTTCGGAGGCTTGCTAAGTTTGACTGCAAAGCAGAAAGTTCTATGGCCGGGGCTGATCGCTCGAGAACTCGTAGTTCAAAGGCATCAAGGAACTCATTAACAGCCTGGACCTTTCGGTCCATCACCCCCTCCATCCTGCGCTCCATTATGGCCTCGAACTTGGCTATTGACTTTTGCATCCATGGCCGGATGTGATGCAGCAGGGTGGCCATCTGAGCTAGTTGCCTCATCAGACGAAGCTGCTTGGTCATTCTCTCTAGACCCTGTGGATGATTTGGCATTGGACCCTATAGCATAGGAAAACTCGGATCGTGAAGAGTGGGCAGACTCGGAGCCTGACGCATGGGCAGACTCGGACCCAGACATAGACCCCTCTGAACTAGAAGCAACCCCAGTTGGTGACCCGATCAGTGTGTGCTCCTCATCAGACTGGGAGACAATGACTACGTCGAGAAGCACCTTCCGGGGGGTGCCTCGAGGTGCAGCGCGAGAAGTCCTAGGCTTGAGAGGCACATATGTTGGATCAGTGTCGGCGTCTGTGTTCTCATCAATTAACCAGAAACTAGGGGCAACAGATTTGGACTTGCCCCATTTTGAGTAGGTGACCAGCTTTTTGGGTGCCATCGTACCTGCGGGAACGATATTAGTGCCAAAACTAACCATACGCAGCAAAAAAAACTTTTAGAATTGGTAAGGACCCTCAACTAAGTCCACAGAAAAAATTCAGACAGATGCTACAGTGGTCATCCACGGAGGAGACCTACGGTCCGTAGACTGATCTACGGTCCGTAGCTCTCTTCCGTGGATCAGGGGGCCTATCATATAGGTTGCAGATGGAAACCACGGAAGTGCAGAACGGTCTGTAGATGGACCTACAGACCGTAGTCGACCTCCGTGGTTTCACACTTGGTGAAAATTTTCATGTGCATCCATTTATGAACCCCATCTACGGTCCGTAGATGGATCTACGTTAAGTAGACGGGGTATCGTGGGTGCCATCTGTGCTAGGTATCATACATTTTTGGCCTTAGTTTTCAACATTAACACAATCTCAACATGCATTTACAACATTAAATTATGCTAGTTCTTCATTCTTAAGATTCCGACTGATTATTATACCAAACAATTTAGACTAGTTGTGGAACCCTAAGTCGAAACTAGCATATAGTTTTATGATCACATACAATAATGCTACACAATCACTATCTATCGTTCCAAGGGCATTGTAATTTTCAAGTTTATCATGCAATTCATCTAACAACTACCGAAGGTCAAGACCCAACTCCTGACTTTTTATATTCAATCTATGAATCGAAATTCAATGTGAAGGGAAAGTCTATTACCTTACAAACAACAAGGAGTGGGGTGATTACGTGATGATACTAAGCTTAGCAAGACCAAGGAGTCACCTCTTTGTTACTGACCAAACACCAGACCCTTTTTGTTAGATTATGGGATGGGTTGTATTTGAAATGGAAGGGAAGTTGGGAAATTATAGAAGGGATGATATTATGGAGGAGTTATGGAGTGATTTAGGGAGGTTAGGGAATGTTAGAAGCGGTTTTGGGAGTAATGGAGGGAAGGGAATGGTTTAAAACAAATGGGGTTTTTTAAATGGGGGGATCCGGATCGGGTCAGACAGCCTGAAGGTATGGACTCACGAGACCCCGTCTACGGTCCGTGACTCGATCTACGGTCCGTAGATCAGGATCGTAGATCACTCATACACTTGAAAATTTAGAAACTTACCTGGGATCTACGGGCACCATTTACGGTCCGTTGATGAATCGACGGACCATCGATTCTGTCCGTAGACTTCTGCACCAGACCATTTTCTACAGAATTTTCGTGTTGTACCTACACATGTAGAAACCAATAGGCTATTCTTTTTACATTTTCTTGACACTTTTAAGATACAGATCCTATTCTAATTCTAGCCAACACTAATACAAAACTAAAACAACTATCAAATTTGATACATGGAAGAAATCGAACAGCGCACACTACTAGAGAAAAAACTATATCCTATCGTTGGATAGATTGTACATCTTGGGTTGCCTCCCAAACAGGGCTTGATTTAACATCGCGGCACGACGCGGGCGTCTTGATTACTCAGACTTCATCAAGATTGTAGGCCTCAATCACTTCTTGCACAGTTTCAGCATTTCCCAAATAGATCTTGATCCTTTGCCCGTTTACTATGAACCTTGTTCCATCCTTTTTTTCCATCTCAACTGCCCCATGGGGGAACAATTTTGTGAGAAAAAATGGTCCGGTCCATTTGGACTTGAGTTTGCCTGGAAACAAGTGCAACCTAGAGTTGAATAGAAGAACAAGATCACCAACCACAAATTCTTGCTTTTCAATTCTTTGATCATGATACCTCTTCATCTTCTCTTTGTACAAGGCTGAAATTTCATAATCTTTTAGGCGAAACTCATCAAGTGTATTCAAGTCATCCATTCTTTGATTAGATGTGGCGCCCCAATCCAAATTTAATTTCTTCATTGCCCACATCGCCTTATGCTCTAGTTCTACTGGTAGATGACAAGACTTCCCATATACAAGTTGGTAAGGAGACATACCTATGGGGGTCTTGTATGCAGTGCGATATGCCCATAGAGCATCATCAAGCTTCTTTGACCAATCTGTTCTATTGGCATTCACAGTCTTCGCCAATATCTGTTTGATCCCTCTGTTGGATACTTCAACTTGACCACTAGTGTGTGGGTGGTAAGGGGTGGCTACATTGTGGCGGACACCATATTTCTCAAGTAGTACCTTGAACAACTTATTTAAAAAATGAGAACCTCTATCGCTAATAATAGCCCTCGGTGTACCAAATCTGGAGAAGATGTTCTTTTTCAAGAAAACGGTGACACTTTTACCTTCATTGTTGGAGAGCGCTACTGCTTCCACCCACTTCGATACATAGTCAACCGCAACAAGAATATACTTCATCCCATATGAACTCACAAATGGACCCATGAAATCAATGCCCCATACATCAAACAACTCTATCACCAATATAGGATTCATAGGGATCTCTTGCCTCTTTGAAATCCCTCCTTCTCTTTGGCAACGATCACAAGACTTGGCGAAATCATGGGCATCTTGGTGGATGGTAGGCCAGTAGTATCCACACTGCAAAATCTTATGTGCAGTCCGAATACCACTATGATGCCCACCAACAGGCGATGAATGACATACTTCAAGTACACTCAACATCTCAACCGCGGGCACGCAGCGACGAATAATCCCATCAGCATAACTACGATACAAATAAGGTTCATCCCAAAAGAATTTCTTCACATCATGCATAAACCTTTTCTTTTGGTGAAAAGACAAATTGGGAGGCACAATATCGCTTGCCAAATAATTAGCAAAGTCCGCGAACCAAGGAATCTTATCATGAGAAGCAACTAATACCTGTTCATCTGGAAAAGCATCATTAATTTCAGCCCTATCTCCAAGCTTTAGCATAGCCTCTTCCTCTAATCTAGACAAGTGATCGGCAACTTGATTTTCGGTTCCCTTTCTCTCTTTTACCACAAAATCAAACTCTTGCAGCAACAGTACCCATCTAATCAATCTTGGTTTTGCATCTTTTTTCGCTATCAAATACCTCAATGCAGAGTGGTCAGTATGCACTATGACCTTAGTACCAAGCAAGTAGGAACAAAATTTCTCGAATGCAAAAGCCACCGCAAGGAGTTCTTGTTCGGTCACATTATAATTCTTCTGGGCCACATTTAGAGCTTTGCTAGCATAGTAAATAGGGTGAAGAATTTTCTCTCGCCTTTGACCCAATACTACACCAAGTGCCACTCCACTCGCATCGCACATTACCTAAAACGGTTGTCCCCAATCCGGTGAAAGAATGATAGGTGTTGTAACCAACTTCTCCTTTAGCTCTCCAAATGCTCTAAGACAAGCATCATCAAAATAGAACTTACTCTCCTTCTCGAGCAGTTTGCACAAAGATGTGCAATTTTTAAGAAATCTTTGATGAATCTCCTATAAAAACCTGCATGTCCAAGAAAACTTCTAACACCTTTTATTGAAATGGGTGGCGGAAGCTTTTCTATTACCTCAACTTTAGCTCTATCAACCTCAATACCTTTCTCTGAAATTCGATGTCCCAACACTATACCTTCTTTAACCATGAAGTGACACTTCTCCCAATTAAGCACCAGGTTGCAGTCTTCACACTGTTTAAGCACCTCGGCCAAATGATCTAGACACCAATCAAAAGAGTCACCTACAACTGAAAAATTATCCATGAACACTTCAATAGTGTCCTCCACCATATCAGAAAATATCGACATCATACACCGCTGGAAGGTAGCTGGGGCATTGCATAACCCAAATGGCATCCGTTTGAAAGCAAAAGTCCCATATGGGCAAGTGAATGTGGTCTTCTCTTCGTCTTCTGGAGTTATAGAGATTTGATTGTAGCCCGAATACCCATCAAGAAAACAATACCAATCCTTTCCTGCAAGTCTATCCAACATCTGGTCCATGAATGGCATAGGAAAGTGGTCATTTTCCGTCCACGCATTCAACTTCCGGTAATCCATACAAACTCTCCATCCAGGAACATGCCTTATTGGAACAAGCTCATTTCTTTCATTTGGAACCACAGTCATACCACCTTTTTTAGGCACACACTGCACAGGACATACCCAACTACTATCTGAAATGGGATAAATAACTCCTTCATCCAGCCACTTGATGATCTCCTTTTTGACTACTTCTTGCATAGGTGGATTTAGTCTTTTCTGGTGCTCAATACTGGGCTTATGATCTGGCATGAGTTGGATTTTGTGAGAGAAAATATCGGGAGGAATCCCAATGATATCCGCTAAATTCCACCCAATAGCTCACTTGAACCTTTTCAACACAGTCACCAAGCACTCTACTTGTCCTGCATTCAAATCTGCCGCAATGATGACCGACAAAGTATTCCCTTTGCCCAAGTATGCATACCTCAAATGCGGTGGTAGAGCCTTAAGTTCCAATTTTGGTGCCTCCATAATAGATGGTCTTGCGGGTGGGGACTCGCGATTCTTCATGTCTAATTCATACTTCTTTGGTTTGAGCTGGTATTCACACCTATCGAGTGTGGCTACCAACTCATCATACTCTTCAATGCCATCACTATCGAAGTTCATAATAACTGCTGCTAGTGCCTCAACACCTAGTTGCTCTTCAATTTGCACTTCTATCCCAGTCTCCACTCTGTAAGTTATGGCAGATACTGTTTGGAGCTCACCACTCTGCTTCATGGACCTACAAATATGAAAGTTGCTTCTTCATTATTCAGTCTGAATTTCATCTGTCCCTTTTCCATATCAACCAACGCACGCTCTGTGCCAAGAAATGGTCTCCCAAGGATAATGGGAACCTCAAAATCAACCTCACAATAAAATATCACAAAATCTGCCGGAAAAATGAAAGACTCCACTTTCACTAGCACATCATGGAGTACACCAATGGGCCTTTTCACAGTTCGATCGGCCATTAGTAACCTCATTGCAGTGGGCTTTGGGTCCCCCAAACCCAACATCTTGTAAATAGACAAGCGCATGAGGTTGATGCTAGCACCAAGATCACACAATGCCTTAGCAAAGTGTAACAACCCTATAGTACATGGGATCGTGAAAGCACCAGGGTCTTCTTTATTCTGCACAAGAGATCTTGTAGCAATAGCGCGACAATGCTGCAATCTATCATCACCTTCAAAACTCATAGACCTTTTCTTTGTTACCATATCTTTCATAAACTTCGCATACCCAGGCATTTACTCCAAGGCTTCTATCAAAGGAACATTGATAGAGAGTTGTTTCAACATAGTAATAAACCTACGATATTTACCATCCTCAGTCTTCTTCACTAACCTCTGTGGAAAAGGTGGTGGAGGTCTAGGTATGGGGACCACTTTCTGAGATATCTCCACTTCTTGCTCTATTGCTTTCTCAGACTCTGGTCTAACCTCTATCACATCATCTTCGTTTCTAATCTCAACTTCCACCACAGACAGCCTGGGTGGATCTATGGTTTGCTTACCCCCTCGAGTAGTAACGGCCATACAATGACCATCATTCTTTGGATTCTGGATGGTGTTGCTAGGAAGAGTGCTAGGTTGACGTGGGTTTGTTGTAGTAGACAACTGAGTAATCTGCTGCTCTAGATGCTTTATTGACACTGCATGGGCATCAACCTTTTGTCCAATACCAGACAAGTCGCTTCTCATCTCCTTCACATTCTCATCAGTTGCATCAAACCTTCTCATCATCTTCTGCATCATTTCTTCAATGCGCGCCATATTGCCTCCAGTTTCCCTAGCACCAGATTCCCGATTTTGAGAGGGAACATAAGGTCCAACCCAATCATTTCTGTTGCCATAGTTGTTCCTGTTGTAGTTGTTGTCGTGATTGAAGTTCCCATCCCGGACATAGTGACCCTCTTGGTTGTAATTTCCATAGTTCCGACCTTCGTTGCCTTGACCTTGGCGCCAACTTTCCGTGTTGGATCCTTGGGCATTTGGTCGGAAACCCCCCATCTGATCATTCACAGCTTAAGCATTTTCTTCATAGTAACACTCTTCCACTAGTGGTGGAGTTCTAGTTAAATAATTCACAGCATTTACCTTTTCTGGTCCTCCGCTCACATGCTTCAATACCAACCCCAATTCGGTCCTCATCTGGGACATCTTTTCACGAATATCATCTCCAGAGTTGTTATTTGTACTATGAACGGCAAATGTGTTTCTCCCAGTATCTGACCTCCGAGTGCTCCATGCTTTATTGTTGCGAGAGATCCTCTCCAGTTTTTCAGCAATCTGTGCATATGTACAATCACCATATGAACCTCCAGCAATAGTGTCAAGTGCTGCTTTATTGTTATCATCCTGTCCTCGATCGAAATACTCCTTCAGTGACTCATCATCAATACGATGGTTTGGGACACTTCTTACGAAGGCAGTGAATCTGTCCCACGAGCTACTCACAGACTCTCCAGGTAATGCCACAAAATTGTTGACCCTATCTTTGTGATTGAGCTTCTTAGACACTGGATAGTACTTTGCTCGGAACACCTCTGCCAGTTGGTCCCATGTGAATATTGAGTTATACGGAAGTTCAGTGAACCATATTGCAGCATCGCCTGTCAGTGACAGAGGGAACACTCGTAGTCCAATGACATCCATATCCAAATCTGTTCTACCTACACAACTTTTGCAAACCACCCTTAGCTTGGCCAAGTGAACATGTGGATCCTCTGATGGCGATCCTGAAAATAAGCCTCTTGTTGTTAGCATCTGCATCAAACTACTAGTCACCACAAATGTGTGCCTTGGAGGTAGAGGAGGTAGGACAATGGGTCCATCAGAGTCTGCTATATCGATGTTGCCCCGATAGTTGTCATGTTGTTGTGGGCCTGGTGGACCATGCACCCTCACTGCATCTCCCAATTGATTTTCAGCTATACCCCGGTTTCCCTACCAATTACTCTTGGCTATTGTAACTCAACTACTTCATCTAGATTTCCTCTGATAGGATTAATTAGAAGTCCTTGATTATTCATTCTTTGCAAAGTTCTATTCAACTCTGGATCGTACGGAGTAAGTGGTTCGCCTTGGCTCCGTGTACTTGGCATACACTACAGTCGAAACCTGAGAGAGACAAAAACAAAGGGTAAAAGTAAAATTAGGAAATATTTGACTACCGTTCAATAATGTAGTTAAAAATAAATCTAAAAGCCAAATTCCCTGGCAGCGGTGCCAAAATTTGATACGCTCAAATTACACCTCCCTAAAGAAGTATAAGCGATCGTTATCAAGTAAAGAATCCAACTTGTAGGTTGGGGTAGATCCCACGAGGAAAATGGTTTAGACTTTACTTTAACCAACAATTATATTCAATTAGCCAAAGTACTTCCAGAAACAAGAAATAAAAAAGGGGGAATTTGTGAAACAAATTGTAAGAATTCAGTAAGTAATCAATAAACAAAAGTCAATTTCGGTTGTTATCAAGATGAGAAAATTAACTATGGTAGATGTGTTCCCCAAAAGCTCATAACGCAGTAATCCTAGTAATCGCAATCCTTTCCTAGTGTGTTACATGCAAAGTGATAAGTTAGGTATCTCTAAATCCTTCATCCGACATCTAGAAAATTTAACCCCGCACCTTGATTCAGCTGCGTGTGTATAAATTACTAACCCTTACCTTTACCTCATATTAGACATCATAATCGATGTTTGGCTTAGTTATTACTTCGCACCAATCGACACTAGCCTAATATGTAGTATCACACTAAATCTATGGTGATAATTATTTTCTTATTGATTACCTCCTTGATCCGGCAGGTAGCAACAACGCGAGTTCTAACACGTGCACTCGTTAAAAAGACTTTTAAACGAAAGAATTATCAATGCATGCAAAACACTATTCAAGAATTACTTATTTCCTATTCATACTTTGTTAATCTCTCATGGTTCCCATAACCCTAGTTGTGGATTTAGTTACCCATATTAGCAAGAACACAATTCATAATATTAGATGAATAAATCATGAACTTACGTAACGAGAATAATAAACCTAGAATTTCAACTTGAATTTCCAAGCCAAAATCTTCAAAACGAATGCAGGAAATCAATAATTGCTAGGGTTGCAACTTAATCTCCAAAGTCACAAGGTAAATATAGAATAATAATGTTTAACCCCAAAAATGAGGTTTACAGGCCCTATTTATAGAAAAAAAATCCTAAATTAAAAGGGAAACAAATTAAGGAAAGTTTGTTCAGGTACGCGTCTTCAATCGACGAGACTGGCTTACGGACCGTCGATGGATCTACAGTCCATAAGTCCCTTCCGTCAGCCAGGACTTAGAAAATATTTTTGATTCCCAAAAATTAGCTTCTCTGAAGCAAACGACGGACTAGCAGTACAGACCGTAGATCGATCTACGGTCCGTCAATCCCCTCCGTAGCTCCATACTTAAAATCTTCAAAAATCAGATACTGGAACCTTCGCAGTATCACTCTACGGATAAACAGTACGGTCAGTAGATCAATCTACGGACCGTCAATGGACACCGTGGTTCCACACTTGGTCAGATTTCGCTGATTTGTCCTCAATACCATGCCTGCTGATCTACGGTCATCACCTACGGACCGTGAATGGACCAACGGTCCGTAGATCACCTCCGTGAATGCCTTGTTTCTGCATTTCTTTCAGCTGACTCTATACTTCCGCGCCTGAACATCTGTCTTGCAAAACATGATAAAAACACATAAAAACCAATATAAAAAGGCCCTAGACACACACAACTTGTAAGTGAAATGTATTAGAAATACCGTAAACTCACGGTATATCAATAGGTCGCCCAACTCTGTAGGGTGCTTCATCAAGCACAAGTGGTGGTCAGAGCCAGAACAGTTTATACGCTATCCATGCTCGCCAGGATCAGGAAGATTCTCCTAATGTGGTCACTGGTACATTATGGGTCTTTCAGTTAGATATTTACGCATTGTTATATCCAGGGGCTTACACTGTCTTTTGTAACTCCATATAAAGATGTAAACTTCGGTGTCAGTCCAGAATCTCTTTCCGAACCCTTCTCAGTCTCTACTCCAGTTGGTGACCTAGTTATAGCTAGATGGGTATACCGAAATTTCCCTATCATAGTCTCTCAGAAAGTCACCTCAACAGATATTGTAGATTTAGAAATAATAGACTTTGATATCATTCTAGGAATGGATTGGTTACATTCCTATTATGCCTCAGTCGATTGTAGAACTAGGATCTTCCAGTTTGAGTTTCCAAACGATCCAGTCTTAGAATGGAAGGGTAGTAGCTCAATACCTATGAGTCGATATATTTCTTACATTAAGGCTAGAAAGATGATCTCTAAGGGGTATATCTATCATCTTCTTCGGGTTAAGGATTCGAGCTTCAAAACCCCAACTCTTGAGTCAGACCCTGTAGTAAATGAGTATCCAGAAGTGATTCCAGAAGATCTTCCCGAAGTTCCTCCCGAAAGGGAAATTGACTTTGGAATTGATCTCCTTCAAGATACCCAACCCATTTCAATTCCTCCATATAGAATGGCTCTAGCTGAGATTAAGGAATTGAAGGAACAAATGAAAGACCTTATCGATAAGGGCTTCATCACACCTAGTATTTCCCCATGGGGTGCACCAGTGTTGTTAGTGAAAAAGAAAGATGGTTCTCTCAGAATGTGCATTAACTATCATAAGTTGAACAAGGTCACCATCAAGAATAAGAATCCCATCCCCAGGATTTATGATTGTTCGACCACTTCACGGTGCTAGTTGCTTTTCTAAGATAGACCTCAAATCTGGTTATCATCAGCTTAGAGTTAGAGATAGTGGCATTCCGAATACAATGGCAAGGGAATCTGAGTGGATTCTCAGAAGATAGAAGCAGTGAAACAATGGCCCAGACCCACCTCTCCAACAGATATCTGAAGTTTCTTGGGTTTTGTTGGTTATTACAGGACATTTGTTGAAGGATCTTCATCCATAGCTTCACCATTGACTAAGGTTACTCAGAAAAAGGTTATGTTTCAGTGGTCAGATGAGTGTGAGAAAAGCTTTGCAGAATTGAAAACTAGGTTGACTACAACTCCTGTCTTGACTTTACCAGTTGGTTCAGACGGTTATGTGATTTATTGTGATGCATCCAGGGTCGGCCTAGGTTGTGTATTGATGCAGCGAGCTAAGGTCATAACTTATGCTTCTAGACAACTTAAGGTCCATGAGAAGAACTACCCGACTCATGACCTCGATCTTGAAGCTATAGTATTTTCCCTAAAAATTTGGAGAGATTACTTGTATGGTGTTCATGTAGATGTGTTCACAGATCATAAGAGCCTCCATTATATGTTCACCCAGAAAAAGTTGAATCTTCGTCAGAGGAGACGGCTTGAATTACTCAAGGACTATGATATGAATATGCTTTATCATCCCGGTACGGCCAATGTAGTAGCTGATGCTCTTAGCAGATTATCTATGGGTAGTGTAGCACATGTTGAGAAAGAAAGAAAAAAATTAGCAAAAGATGTTCATCGGCTTGCTCGCGTAGGAGTTAGTCTTACAGACTCATCAGATAGTGGAGTAATAGTTCAGAATATATCTGAATCATCACTGGTAATGGAGATTAAGGAATAACAAGATAGTGATCCTACATTGCTTTATTTGAAAGATGCAGTTCACCAGTAGAAAGTAGAGGTTTTCTCCTAGAGGGGAGATGGTGTGCTGCGTTATCAGGGTCGATTATGTATTCCTAAGGTGGGTGAGTTGAGGCAGTAGATCCTTATAGAGGCCCATGATTCTAGATATTCTATTCACCCAGGTGCCACTCAGATGTACCGTGATCTGTGGGAAGTCTTTTGGTGGAACAGATTGAAGAGAGACATAGCTGATTTTGTGGCTAAGTGTCTTACTTGTCAACAGGTTAAGGTAGAACATCAGAAACCAGGAGGTATGACTCAAGAGATTAACATTTCTACATGGAAGTGGGAAGTGATAAACATGGACTTCATTACAAGTTTACGTCGTACTCGCAGAGAGCATGATTCCATTTGGGTAATAGTAGACAGAGTTACTAAGTATGATCACTTCTTGGCTGTCAAGACTATAGATTCAGCGGAGGACTACGCCAATCTTTACATTAATAAGATAGTAAGGTTGCATGGGGTTCCTTTATCTATCATCTCAGATAGAGGTCCTCAGTTTACCTTTCATTTCTGGAGATCGTTCCAGAAAGGTCTTACTACCTAGGTAAATCTCAACATAACATTTCATCCACACACGGATGGTCAGGCAGAGCGTACCATTCAGACCTTAGAGGACATGTTGAGAGCTTTCGTGATCGACTTCAAGGGCAGTTGGAATGATCACCTACCTCTTATAGAGTTCGCCTACAACAATAGTTACCATTCTAATATTCAGATAGACCCTTATGAGGCACTATATGGGTGTAGATGTAGATCTCTGATTGGTTGGTTTGAAATTGGTAAAGAAGCATTGATTGGGCCAGATTCGGTTCATGAAGCTACGGAAAAAGTTCAGCTCATTAGAGATAGACTAAAGATAGCCCAGAGTCATCAGAAGTCCTATGCAGATGTGAGGAGAAGGTCCTTAGTGTTTGAAATCGATGATTGAGTTTTCCTGAAAGTGTCACCTATGAAGACGGTGATGAGATTTGGTAAGAAAGGGTAGCTCAGTCCAAGATATGTAGGTCCATACAAGATCCTGAAGAGGGTTGATAATGTGCCATATGAGTTAGAGTTACTATCAAAACTAGGTGTCGTGCATCCAGTCTTTCACATTTCCTTGTTGAAGAAGTGTGTTGCTGATCCAACATCAATAATACCATTAGAGAGTGTGGCTATGAAGGATAGTCTCACCTATAAAAAGGAGCCGGCTGAAATCCTTGATTGTCAGGTTCGTAGGTTAAGAAATAAAGAAGTAGCTTCAGTGAAGGTTTTGTGGAGGAGTCAGTCTGTAAAGAGAGCTACTTGGGAAGCACAAACAACCATGAAGGCCAAATATCCTCATCTCTTTCCTTCCGATTTCGTTTCAGCTTAAGGTAATAGTTCCTCTCCAGTCTCTTAGCTTACTCTTGCGTAAACACAGTCTAAGTATAATGTTCCTTTAGTTGTTCTTGCAACTTCAGCATATTTGCAAATTCTTGGAACTCAGTTCAGTTAGAAATTAGGTTCTAGTACTTAGTGGTAGGGATTGCAGCTCCTTCCCTCCATACTCAGCTAGTTTAGGCTTCATTCGAGGACTAATGTTCCCAAGGGGAAGATATTCTAACACCTCGGAAATTAGACTTAGACTTTGTAGCATAAAACAATAGAAAAAGGTGAACACGGAGGTGTTCACGGGCCGTGATCAGGACTACATTTTGTCACCCACATCATGGTTCATACCCTCCCATCAGTGGTGGACCACGGTGCCCCTCACATACCTTAGACCACCTCATGAGCCATGGGAAGGCTCGTGGAGGATAGATAGATCTTACCAAGCCTAGGCTTCAGACCACGGAGCCCTTTTACGGGCTGTGGTCTTGATGACAGACCATGGTGGCGTCTGTCATCTTGAGCCACTAGACCCCTGCCCAAGTGAGGAACCACGAAGAGCTTCACGGTACGGGGTCCTTCACATGGGCCATTGTAGGGCTCATGGTTGGACCACAAAGAAATCAGTAGCCACAGCCAGCAGACCACGACCTAGTCGACGGGCCATGGTCCTTGTGATGGACTGTCACTGGGGTCGTGGTCGGGTTTGATAGATTTTAAGTTAGGGGTTGTTTGGTCTTTTCCCCTATGTGTTGGACACCAAACTACATTTTTAACCCCTAAACTACGTAGTTTTGGTTAGTTTAAGCCTTTTAACTTAATCAGAACCTACCCTAGTCGATCCCTTCACTAAAATTCATCGATCTTAGACCAAAACAGAGGGAAATCTGAGCAGCCTCTCAAGAATATGCAACAAGTTTCCTTCGGTTCCAACCCCAAAATTGAAATATTTCTCCATGACTTTCACCACTAGGTATGTGGGATTTTATTAGTGGGTTCCTTTAATCCACTAGGTCCCTAGAATTCAGTCAGATTCTTGATTCTTTATGCATTGTTTAGACCTAGGGTTTCTAGAACTTTCGATAAATGTTGCAATTTACCTGTTATAGTATTCTAAATCATATTATCATGTTTTTGTGATATTGTTGCTAGTTCCTTGCATGAAACTCAGAACCCTAGTTGTGTAGATTCGCTTAGTTCATGAATTACACTAGCTAGGTCAGATATACAGAGATACATGCTCTAGATTTTGAATGTTTCATTGTCAGTACTGAAATGTTGCATTCTCAGTTAGCATGTCAGAATATTGAGCTATCCAACATAATTCAGTTATGTTATATTGTATAGATTTCCAGTTGGGAGTAGACTTAACATCGAGTGGAGTAGGGTTCAGCGTACATGTATAGTCCCATAACTAAGTGCCCCCATAGGTTTATAAGTCCCCTCTGTGGGAATTAAATTTAATGATCACGCCAATCATGCCTTTATACCTTGGCAAGGTATAGTTGGTCCTCTTGATGGGGCGTATACATCGGACTCTACATTTTAGCTCACGTAGTTTTATGTCTGTTGTTAGTAGCTCCCACAGTTAGACTTTATAAGAGTTGACCGGGTTTTTCAGTTATATGTCAGTATTCAGTCTCAGCATGTCATGTACTTGATCATTGCATTCAGCAGTTCATTTCAGTATGTTTCAATATTTCCAACATGTTCAGATTATATCATTGCTCAGTATGGTTTGTTCAGTTTATATGTTTGTTCAGCTTTTATCCAATCTTGGATGCTCAGTACATTCCAAGTACTGACGCATAAAATACGTTACATCCTTTCATGATGTAGGTTTAGGTATTCATTATCCAGATCACGCATAGATCGGTTCTTGATCTCCAGTTCAGCAGCTTCAGTGATGAGTCCTCATATCTTGGATGCTCAGTACATTCCAAGTACTGACGCATACATGTTTTCATATTTAGTCTTTTCTTTTAGTTTCACTTTTGCTAGAGTTAGCCGTCCTAGCAATTCTAGTCAGTTAGAGGCTTTTTCAGACATTATACTAGATTCAACTTTAGTACTTGAGTGATTGTTCAGTGTCAATAAACTCCTAGTAGTTTATATATTCAAATCAGTTTTGGTTATTACCTACTACTAGGTATATCATGATTTAGTTTCCGCATTAGCTTATCTTTCATAGATATATCTACTTCTACTTATGATATGTCAGTTTGAGGTTAGCTTGGGGTCACTCGTGATCCTAGGTCCCGTGTTTACATCAGTATCGTATGGAAAACTTATTCTTCTTTCAAGGGTTAGAAGAATCCCTATTTATAGATATCTCTTCCTAGTCCAAAGAGAAGGAATACCATGTCTTTCATTAGAATAGAAAAAAGCATGTACATCTCCCTTTCCTTAGAATAGAAAAAGTAATGTCCTTCTTCCTTTCCTTGTAATAGAAAAAGTGATATACTTCTCCCTTGCCTTAGAATAGAGAAAGAAACATATTTCTCCCTTTCCATAGAATAGAGAAAGACACATACTTCTCCCTTTTCCCTTTAGAATAGATTTTGAGTTCTAGTTAAATATGGGCACGGCAGGGACCACAAAATTAATTACTGAGGCTTTCTATTATGGAAATAATTCTAAATAATTCATTTGAATTATTCTTACCATAATAAATTACAAAATAATTCCACTAGAAATTTGTAATTGCACTCCTATATTTATATTTTGAAATCCCCATTAAACACATATGTAATTCCCCATGTTAAGATTACAGATACTAATCAATAAATTAAGTTACTGACGAACTTAATTCAATGATCAATTTCCTTTAGAGCACTGCTTAACTTATTTCATGTGCCGGATTCATAAATCCACTTGCAAGGTTTGACCCGATGAAAACTTTTAATCCTCTCAAAAAGGCATATCATCAATCTCTATATCGAGACTGGATTCCATCAACTAACTTATTATTTCACAAATATATATATATATATATATATATATATATATATATTATCATAATCAAATCTACTAGGTATATAGACCCATCTTAGAATTTCACCTTTTAATAAATCAAAAAGATAATTAACATATACAGATCATAAAAGTTATATCTGGATTAAGAATAGGCGAAATGGTCTAATAGACCCTTATACTTGTATACGTTTGTATTCAGAACCCTTTTACTTTATACTTTGTCAGCTGGACTCTTAAACTTATTAAAACACAATATTTGAAACCCCTCTGACCATTGACCAAACCTATGTGGCATAAATATTGTTGAGTTGGAAAAATGTGTAAATGCACTCGCTTCCAAACGTGTCAATACACCATTTTCTATTTAAAAACATTTTTTTCTTGGAAAACAATATTTTTTTAATTAAAAAAAATAATTCTTCATTAACCCTCTCCCAACCCACCCCAATTTCTCTTCTTCTTCACCACTCTTCTCACCCATAACCCTAAACTACATATAGCACAAGAAGTTGGAACCATACCATTCCCATAATCAAGATAAACTACATATAATTGTGTCCTACAATCGTACCGATGACATGTCCAATTCCCACCTTAGATTGTGAACAAAAAACTTTATACTTATAATTGGCAAAGCCAAAGCTACAATCGTACCGATGACATGTCAAACTTTCCTCTTGGCAAAGATTTAGTCATCATGTTGGAACAATTATCATTGGTATGGATCTTTTCAAGTTCAAGCATCTTAGAATCCAACACATCTCGAATCCAATGATACCTCATATCAATGTGTTTAGACCGACCATGGAAATGTAGAATTCTTGTCAAGATGAATAACACTTTGACTATCGCAATAAAGCACATACCTCTCTTGAGCACAACCAAGTTCCCCCAAAAATCTTTTCATTCGGATCAATTCTTTGCAAGCTTCAACAACTGCAATAAGCTCAACTTCTGTAGTAGATAAAGCAACACATTTTTGCAACCGAGATAGCCAAGACACAGCTTCGCCTGCAAAAGTAATCAAGTAGCCTGAAGTAGACTTACGAGTATCAACATCACTGTCCATGTTTGAATCGGTATAACCACAAAGAATAGGCTTTCCTATCTCAAAACACAAACTCAAACTAGAAGTGCTACAGATATATCTCATAATCCACTTTACATCATTCCAATGCTCTCTTCCCATAGTAGAAAGAAAATGACTAACAATACCAACAACATGAGCAATATATGGTCCTATACACACCATTACATAGATCAAACTACCAACAACTGCAACAGAAGAAACTTTCTTCATATCTTCCTTCTCACCATCACTGGAAGGACAATGTTTCGTACTCAATTTCAAGTGCATAGCTAAAGGTGTACTGAAAACCTTAGCTTTATCAATGTTAAATCTACGAAGTACTTTTTGAATGTACTTCTCTTGTGACAACCATAATTTCTTGGCATCTCTATCACGGACAATCTGCATGCCAAGAATTTGCCTTGCTGGTCCCAAGTCTTTGATAGAAAGAGACTTATTCAATTCTTGATCATATTTGTTGGGTTTTATTTTCCCTAATTTCTTATCATGAATAAGTTTTCCTTTTAGAAAAAAGTTTTAATATTTTACTAGTCTTTTTCTTGTAGAAAGGTTTTAGGACTCTATAAATATATGCTCGTTCCTTCTAACTTAATCAGCATTCACAATGTAGTCCTAGGGTTTTGAGAGTTACGATTATGGGGGAATTTTTTATGTACCTCCTTGTATTCTAAGTGAATTGGTTGAGGTTGTTTCTCTCTGTATGTTGTACTCTTATATTTATAGTGGATTACTCATCTCCTTTGTGGACGTATATCGATTGATCGAACCACGTTAAATCTTAGTGTCCTTTGGTGTGTTTGTCATTTGTCTTCTTACTTATCGTCTTTTGAGGTATGCTTTGCTAGCTTCCGCATACACCAATTTTTTTTTATCCCAACAAGTGGTATTAGAGCCAGATTCAATGATCGAGTCAGGTTCGGTGGTTCGATGGTCTAATGGTTGAACCCGATTAAAAATGGTGTTCATCTTAGAGGGTGTAGTTCTAGCCCCAACCTTTTTTACAGTAATGAAGAGTTTTGTTGGAGATATTATTTCAGAGAGGTTCTCTGTGTCGAGACTTAGATTTGATGGAGGAGATTATGGAGAAGAGACGCAAGTTGTTGAAGATTAAGTGAAGAAGGTGGACAAATTTATTTTGTCAGAAATTCAAGCCAAGGAGGAGATTTGTTGGGTTTTATTTGCCCTGAGTTTCTTACCATAAATAGGTTTTCCTTTTAGGAAAAGGTTTAGGATTTACTAGTCCTTTTCTTGTAGAAAAAAGTTTAAAACTCTATAAATAGAGGCTTGTTTCTTCTAACTTAATCAACATTCACAATGTAGTCCTAGGGTTTTGAGAGTTGTGGTTATGGGGGAGAATTTTGTGTTCCTCCTTGTATTCGGAGTGAATTGGTTGAGTTTGTTTCTCTCTATATTTTGTATTATCATATTATAGTGTATTGGTCATCTCATTTGTGGACGTAGGTTGATTGACCGAACCATGTTAATTTTTTGTGTCTTTTGGTGTGTTTCTCATTTTTCTTCTTACTCGTGGTCTTTCGAGGTTTGATTTGCTAGCTTCTGCATTACACCTTCTTATTTTAGGTCCTAACAAGTGGTATCAGAGCCATGGTTCAATGACGGAGCCAGGTTAGAGATGGGTGTTCATCTTGGCGGGTGTAATTCTAGCCGCAACTTTTTTGACAATAATGAAGATTTTTGTTGGAGAAATTGTTTCAGAGGGGTTCTCTGTGTCGAGACGTAGATTTGATGGAGGAGATTATGGAGAAGAGCTGCAAGATCCTAAAGATTATGTGAAGAAGGTGGACAAATTTATTTTGTCAGAAATTCAGGCAAAGGGAGAGATTTGTTGGGTTTTATTTACACTGATTTCTTACCATAGATAAGTTTTCCTTTTAGGAAAAGGTTTTAATATTTTACTAGTCCTTTTCTTGTAGGAAAGGCTTTAGGACTCTATAAATATACGTTTGTTCCTTCTAACTTAATCAACATTCACAATGTAGTCTTAGAATTTTGAGAGTTACGGTTATGGGGGAGAATTTTGTGTACCTCCTTGTATTCTGAGTGAATTGGTTGAGGTTGTTTCTCTCTGTATTTGGTACTTTAATACTTATAGTGGATTGCTCATCTCCTTTGTGGACATAGGTCGATTGACCAAACCACGTTAAATCTGTGTGTCTTTTGGTGTGTTTCTCATTAGTCTTCTTACTCATGGTCTTTCGAGGTTTGCTTTTCTAGCTTACGCATTACACCTGCTTATTTCGGTCCTAATAGAAATGCTACGATAATATGATCTTAAAATCCCAACAAGTTCTTAGCAAGGCTTTATATAGGGAGAAGACGAAGAAGAAAGCTAAATTGTGTGAGAAGCAGTTGCAAGAAGAGAAACCCAAAGTGCGGCTGGAAAGAGAAAGAAAGCAGCTCGAATCGCCATCGAAAGCATCAAAATGATGGTTCATTTTGACGATGCTCTTCAAGACGAAAGAGATTTTCTAGCATCATTGGTGCTACGAGTCCTTGGTAAAAGAGTTTACATATTTTATGTAGTAAATAAACTCATCTAGTACTCTTGTATCATAAAATAAAAATGTAATTGAGGCAAAATCAATAAGTTGATATCTTGTAAAGTACAAGCTAATATATCATGTTTATTATTGTATCATAAGCAGTTTTAAGCAATTATTTTTGGTGTAAATTAAATCGGCAAAATCAAGTTATGATCAATAAGCTCTGTGAGAATTATCTATATATGCAAACTTTTATTTCGTGACACAGTTTTGCTATACTTTCTAGAGATGCAATGTGAAAAAAATGATTTAATATAGTAATCGAATACTTATTTTTTTTATGGGTTTCTATGTTGAGATGATAAGATAATTTAGTAGTGGTTCAGTGTTGGCGTAATATACCAGAAAAATAATAAATTAAAGTTGAATATAAAATGACAAAAATGAATAAACATATCTTTAGTCTAAGGCGTGATATCTCAATCTCTTTAAAGATTTTCAAGTCCACTATGGCATAATCTACATCGATCCAGTAGTTTCACTCTTGACTTGTCCCCTACAGGATACAACAGCCCAACAACGTCATAGAACTCAAACAACTCCGGATTAGTTGAAGAGTCCAAAGATCCACAAAATAACAGCTTTCTTAACATATAATTACTCTCTTTTGTATAATGAATATAGTTGAAGACTTAGTCAACTCTCTCTTTCACTACACTAATCTCAGTATAAACACAATACAATACCACTCATCTTTTTCACTCTATATTTTTTGTATATCTCTTATTGTACACAACCCAAAGTAAGACCACATTATTTATAGGTGAGATATTCTTTCTTGCAATGAATAGGAAGATAATGGGTAGTAAATTGGATAAGTGAATGGACTATAGGTTACAAGAATAAAGAGGTAGAATAATGGGTGAAATGAAGAGTTGGTGGTTACAAAAGTTACTACAACCAATGACCACATTATTCCACAATTGATGAGAATAAAGAGACACAAATACAATGTCCACCAATGGACATAACATGATACATAACGTGACATAAAATATATTTTTATTAAAATTAAATTGTCACACCAATAATCCGCCACTCATTTTAATATTTTAATATTAAGATAAGAGAGTTCTTCACAATTTAGTTGAAGGTAGACTATTATGCTTAATGAAGGTGGGCTCTGCATTGAACCTTCACTTAGTAAAACAATAACCTTTTCTCCAGAGTCAGTAGTAATCATAGACTTGAACTATGAATGCTTAAGAGAAATAAAGTGTCACTGCTTACACACAATAAACAAGGTATTGACATAAGCTTTAATAGTCATCACATTACAACCTTGTGATATCCCGATTTTCATGAGAGTTTTTGAGAACAAGCCCATTCTCATATAAAGCGGCTTACTTTCACACTCACATAGGTGAAATCTGTCAAGGGTCCACTCATACGAGATACACAATTTCTTTTAAGTGTTCAATGACCTCACATCATAGGGATTTAATAAAACTAATATTAGTGCATTACACAACAAGTCATTATATGATTCGTTTTTCCATTGAACTTGGTTATATGATCTCTAGTTTCCAGGTTGGGTTGCCTCATGTATGACTTAGAATTTTTTGAGCTTCAATTTTTTTTCCCCTGATCTGCTTCAGACTATTTATTTTGCTAAAACCTTAGTTCATGAATCTTCAAGGTTATCACAATTAATTTTAAGACAATTAATATTGATGTTATACCAATGATCAATACGCTCTCACAATATTGTGTTTTGTTCTCACGAGTCTGTATTTACCGTTATAATACGATTATGTATTCTACCACTAATATTGATGCTTTCACAATTAATCAAAATTAGAAAACTTATTTTCTCAAAATAAGGGGTTTGCTATAATAAAATTAATTCATTTTTTCACTAGTTGAAGCTCAATATTTTTTACTTCAACCTCCAACGTTTGGGATTATTACAACAATTTTGGTCAATGTTCAAATATATTTCGATCCCTTTTTCCTATAAATTATTTACCTATTTTATGATAATTGTCTTATTACTAAGATTATGATTTTGGTGGGTTTTTAGGATTTGATAGATTTGGTTTAATATTGACTTATGATCAAATCTAATGTAAAGAAATACATATAGAATGTTGTTTATAAGATTTTCAAATAATATATTGTAAAAACAACTCAAACCAATAATAAAAATCCTTGAGACAAGAAAACCACTTTAAGGTATATAAACTTTAGTGGCCAAAAATTTAAATAATAATAATAATAATAAATTATTTACCTATCTTATGATAAATATTTTTTGACTAAGATTATGATTTTGGTGAGTTTTTTAGATTGATAGATTTGATTTGATATTTACTTATGATCAAATCCAATGTAAATCATTACATATAGAATGTTATTTATAAATTTATCTTATAAAAACAACTCAAACCAACTAATATTTTATTGTTCAAATATGGGCAAGACCCATTTATTTTTAAAAGGGGGTTCTAACGTAAATTACTTGAGTCGAATATTGATCCAAGACCAAAACAAAAATCATCAGCAACAAGCTGAAATGACCAAACACAAAAAAAGAAATGAAATGTTGGAACCAAGCGGCACTCATTTTAGCTCCACGATGGTCATCCAAGGGGCACCAATAGTCCTTCACTTTTCGAATCTGAGAACTGCTGTAATCTTGAGTTGTAATTTGGGGGTTCAAAATTCTCACGTACACCATGAATCCGAATTGGTGAAGACTTCTTCAGTTCAACAATGTTTCCATCTTCAACAATTAAGGTAAAAGACCTAATCTACTTGTACATCTCCTAATTCAACCTTAATCAAGAGAAATAACCTAATCCATCCTTCACTCGTGCAGATTGAGCTCAAGAGAACTGGCACCACTGCATCTTAGTTCAGGATATCATAGGTTTTTTTACCAATCTTTATCTATAAGCACTTGAATTGAGACATACAACACTGTATGGAGAGTAATTGTTTCCTTTTTCTGTTATGTAACTTTTCCTATGAGATTTGTTAATCCTGTTAATTATAATTTTTTAACTTGATCCATGATTTCTATTCTGGCATTTCTTTGTTAGGAGCCTTAATTGACCTAGCTTGTCTTCTTGAATTATTGTTTATGCTTGTATTGACATGTTTTCATTAGAGAGATTGCATTAAAGTGCTGCAAAATCATACACAAAGTTAGTTAAAAAATCAGCCAAGTTGTTGACTTTCCTTAAAGTGTATACTATCACCACTTCCCTTTCCTTTAAGATCTCATGAATGCATCTAATGTTTATTGACATGTCCCATGGAATTTCCCACATTCCATCTAAAATCTTCTTAATAATCAAGGAATCATTTTCCATCACAAGAGGTAAAAGATTATTTTGAACACAGTGCCATCTTTCAATGATTTAACGTAAACTTCTAAAGCATCACATAAATCAAATTTTTTTGCTTTAGCAAATACCAATTTACCATGGCTATCTCTCACATAAAAGACCTTAGAGTTCCATTGAATATTGTATTTAATAGAGCCATCAGTGTTGCACTTATAACTTCATGCAGGAGGGCACAACTATCTAACAACGTTATAAGAAATAATAGGAGTATAAGATTCCAAAAATTAAACAATTTGAACCTAGGACTTAGGTACATTAACAAGACAAGAATGTCTAGAAGCAGTCATTAGATGAATGTTTCTATTTATCTCTCTCCATGGCATTCTTGGACCTTTTTCCTTGATGTTTTGTAATATTCTTTGTTTTTTCAAATTTGTGAAATGATGAATATTAAAAAAGCTATATCAGTGGCTTCAATTTAATAACACAATCAACACTCCACCATTTATCTAGGGTTTGTTTAAGTTGAAAAAAAAGACCACGTATCACACCAGCACCTGCAAATGTAATCCATTAAGACTTAAGATTAGTGCGAGACACAAAAAGGTTGTCAAAGATTTCTTGTATTTAATCTGAGCAGCAACAACATTCCGCGGAATCTGCTATACTATTTTTAACCAAAACCTCTCCTATAGGAATTCTTTGAAACCACACCCTCCATACTCTTTACCCATATGTTCATGATGCTCAACTAGTTCCTCTTCCTTTGTCTAGTCATGTTTCAAACACTACCCACTGTAAATTTTCTTTTGCTATTCGCATCCACCAAGGTTTGTCTTTTTATTATGACAGCTTCACAATTCCCAAGACACTTATTTGTTCAACAACTCATTCATCACAATCATGTTTCATCCATCATGCTCCATGATCTGATGAACATCTTCATGTCCTTCTATGAATTCATGTGTAATCGGTAACACATAGTGTAAAGCACCTAGTTGTGTCCAATTATCAAACCAAAGATTAGCATGACCACCTCTAGGTTCCCACCACATCTCTTGATCTATCTTAACTTTGGTTTGCATCATTAACTTATATACTTGAGATCTACCCTTCCATTTAACAATTTTTGGTGTGTCTTTTGCAATACTATTTCCATAGGAAATTAGCCCATAAAGACTTCTTGGTCCTGAAATCCACCAAAGTTTGGCAAATAGTGCCTGTGAAACATCAAACAGAGACCTAAAAGCTAGCCCTCCATCTTCTCTAAGTTGAAACATGTCTTCCCAAGCCACCCACTACTTTTCTCTTCCTTCCTTTTAAAATTCCATAGAAAATTTGCATAAACTCTATGGATGTCTTAAATGATACATTTAGGAGGTGTCATAACTGAGAGCAAATATATTGCCAGACTTTGCAAAACATGATTAATAAGCACAACCTTCCCTCCAAAAGATAACAATCTACTCTATAACTTAATCTGAATTTTCTTAATCAAATCAACAAAGTCATTTTCCTTTTTTTTGGCATGCCCTATATGACAACCAATATAAGATAAAATGGAACTTACCTCTCAATAACCCAGTTGTCTCTTCTTCTACCTTCATTGACTCAGTTGCAGCTTACTAAAACATATATAAAAAGACTTTTCTCCTTATTAATCTTCTAACCTAACTGATTTTCATATTCCTGCAACACCTCATTATCAATAAAAGAGAATTCTTTTATGCTGATGAAAAGATAATAGTATCATCTGCATACGCAAGATAATTTAACTTATTACTCCATTTAGGCATTCCAAAACCATGAAATTCATTGTTATAAAACAAATGATTCAAGGTTGTGGATAGGACTTTCAGCTCACAATATAAATAAAACAGGTGAGAGGGCATCCCCTTGGTTAACCCCCTTTGATGAATGGAAAAACTTGAGCGTATCCATTTATAAGAATAGAGTATTAGTTATTAGCCACAATTCTCCAAATCAAATCAATAACTGATTCATCAAATCCCATTTGAGAAAAAAAATCTAATTAAGAATTTTCAATTCACTCTATCATATGTCTTTTTCATATCTAGATTAATCCTCACATTCTCGAGTTTTCCCCTTTTCCTTTTGTCAGTGATAATTTTTTGAGCTCAAAGCACATTCTCTATAATATTTCTACCCATCACAATCTAGATTGGTTTTGAAAGATTAGCCTTTAATTAAAGCATTTTCACTGTCAGAAACTTTTGGTTGCAGATACTGTACAGAAGAAGTTCTTCACTTACATATGTCTCAAAAATATTGTCTGAAAATTTTTTCAGAGCCTCTGTAACAATATCATCATCTCCTTCTTCCCAAGAACCATCAAGTTTCATGATTCTCTTCAGGGAGAGTCTCTTCCTTGTTTCCTTCACCAAACAATGAATGAACTTAGTGTTCTTATCCCCTCTATATACCATTGGATGATGGCCTTTTGTCTTCAAAATTTCTCCTCATAATGCAAATATAATTTATATGCAGCCTGAGCATGTTGTAGAAACTTTCTATTGGATGCAAAAGGGTCCTCTTCAAACAATTTTTCTTTTAGTTTAACAACCTCCTCACTTATTAGTAGATGTTTGAATATATGACCAAACATGTTCTTACTCCATTTAGCCAAATCTAACTTGATCTCCTTCAATATTAAATTGCATTGCACAAAGACATCTCTGGAAACCTCAACTTCCCAATTATCTTGTACTACTTTTTCAAAATCAACACTCTCGGACCAAAGTTTTAAAAACCTAAATGGTTTGACAAAAAATTAGTCTAAGCCTCCACATGTAATGAATAAAGGAGCATGATCAGACCTTGTCCTAGCCAAATTTTGCATATCCACCTTACCAAGCATATCACGTAAAGCCTGATTAATGACAATTCTGTTAGTTCTCTTAAAAATACAATCTACATCTACTCTACCATTTCACTATGTAAAAGGAGTGCTAGTAAATTGTAAATCAAACAGCTCACAAGAATTTATACAAAAAGCAAAGTCCTCATATTCTTGTAAGTAAACAGGAAGTTGACCAATCTTCTCCTCAGCACATAAAACACCATTGAAGTCTCCACTTATCATCCAAGGCATTGAATAGTTGTAACCAATATTATATAGATATTCTCATAAGCTTAGTCTCTCCATTGCTGTACACTTAGCGTATACCACAGTAACCAGTAACTGATTACCATAAGCTTAGTCTCTTCATAAAAATCCTTCTTTTGTTCCTTAAATTTCCACCACCAAATTGCATTCTTTATTTCCCTCTCAATACATGTCCTCCAATTTGAAGATTGTACCTTAAACTTTTTTATGTCCTCCAAAATGTATGACCAATTTTAAAATGGTATTTTTGTAACAGCCTAGCCCACTAGTGATATTGTCCGCACTAGGCCTAGCTCGCACGGCTTTAAAATGTGTCAATAGTTGGTAAGGCCCGTTTACTTATATACACAACATCTTTTTTGTGTTTTGGTCGATGTCAGAATTCTTGTACTAAGTTGGGCGTCACATACACCCTCTCTATGGACCCAACGTCCTCGCTGAGGTTTTCCCTACCATATGGAATTTACCTAGACTCAACATTGAGATTTATCCTACCTTATCGGGATTTGCCTAAACTCAATTGAACTCTAGCCCACATCGACAAGGCTAACACAAAAGTCGGTCTGATACCATTTGTAACGGCCCAGACCACTAGTGATAATGTCCGCTTAGGGCCTAGGATCGCATGACTTTTAACATGTCACTAGTTGGCACAACCTATTTACTTATGAAGTCGTGTATTAGAGGAGAACCTAATTATTACAATTTGATATAATCCTTCTTCCTGTGCAATAACCAGTAGTTCTCCCTTGGTGAATTGAACCGCAGACTCCCATGTACATATTGATTCTGTTTCAATAGGATTTTTGTCAAATTCTGGAGAGTTTGTGGTTAATTGAGTAAAATAAGGTGTTTTTTTATTAGGGTTAGGGTTTTGCTCCCTCACAACCAAAGGCTGGGAAGAAATGTGTGCAAACATGATTGCTGCTAAGTATTCATAGAGATCGCCTAAGGGTTAAGGTTCCATTTGCACATATGATACTCTTCGAAGACCCTATTAGGTTTCATAATATAAAAAGTTTGTCAAGGGTGGAATATTCAGTTTTTTCACGCCCTAAGCCTGTACTCTGGGCGGAACTAGCACTCGAGAACCATTGCTGGCTCCAAGCGAACCCTTAGCTTGGCTAGACTCTCAGCGGAAGACTTTAAGCATTATTAAAATAATTCAAATGCACTTAAATCAACTGTCTCAAAATAACTTAGAATGTATTAAGAATAAACATTTACCTAGCCAAAGTGGCAACCCAAGTCTTAACATAAACAACTGAAAATGGAAAGACTAAAGAACTATAACTATCCATCTATGAAGCCTCTAAAACTATAAGAGATGTCGGGAAAAGACCCTCAATCATCCTAGCAACTAAAAATACTAAAACAATGTAAAAATGGATCCTCTAGAAAGCAAAGAGGCTCACCAAATGACTCTGAATGCTCAACTAGATCAACGAGACATTGGATGTTGATCCTGGTTACCTATATCTGCATCATAAAATGATGTAGATCAAATGGCATCAGTACATTGAATGTACGAGCATGCGAGGGGAAAACAAAACATGACATAAGCTTGAACTTAATTCCAAAAGAAACACTTACCTCAATTTTACTCAACTCATAGGTACTCAACTCAATGTAGGAATAAACAACAGTAAATATGCAGTTTATATAAAGCATTTAAATAGTAGGTAGAAACTCAATGTATTGAAAAATACAATAACAACTCAAATTATATATAATAAAGTATAATATAACTCTATGGGAGTTTCTCTAACTAACAACCATCACTATGAGCTATGTGATGATACAACATCTCGCCCACGCTACCAGAACTTTCCTATAACTTGTCGTGATATAGAATGCCTCAACTAAGTGGATCTACTATTATATGCTAAAAAGCATTAAGGAATTATCTAAATAGTATGACCTTTTCTACCCACGATGGCTACATGGTTTATGGAGACTTGACTTATTATGAACTCGTCCCGTATAGGTGCTCAATACTAGTCAAAAAATATACTCAGCTCATATGTTTTAAACATAACTCTTTCTATGTGGTTTGAGATTATTACTCAAAAATCTTATCTCTTATAAGAGATGGAACTCAAAACTACTCATGAAAACTCATTAGGATATCGATGTTTCCTCTTATCTTAAATGTGAAAATATTTTACTCTTTGGGAGTACTTAGTCCCCCATACATCATTTTAAAGAAATGAACTCGGCTCTACTCTTTCTCAAACTCAATGCTTAAATCTTTAAAACTGGTTTAAAATGATTGTAAAATACTTTTGAAAGACTCTAAGAACTCTCTTGACTTGACTCTTAGCTCTACCTTGAATTTTGATTATGGATTCAAGGGTTATAATCTCATGTTACAGAAGATTTCTTGATGTTTAAACGTACCCTCGAGTGTAGAAATGAACTAGAAAACATATGTATGATTCGAGGAAACTCAAACGGAAAGAAGTGGGAAAGGGTAGACGACCTGGTGACCCTGGAGTATTGAGTGACGCAGGGCGCCAGAGCCCTACCTACATAAGCTGGCTTAGGGTGCACTGAGTGGCATGGCACCCCAGAGGCCAAACTACAGGCACCTCATGCTGGCGCGCTGAGTGGCACAGTGTGCCAACCCCTGCCCATTGTTCGTTTATCAGCCCTAAACCATCAAGATTCGATTGGTTTCTTCCCCCCAAACACTTAGATTCGAATACCCAACCAAAGTATACAAGAAACTAATAAAAACAACCTTAAATCTCATCAAATCACCGCAAGAACTCCTCTAAAACTCAAAAATCAAGATTCAAATGAAACTTCAACAAAATTCATCAAGAACTCATATACTCTTCTTTCAAGAACATAAATACGCTGAATTAAATCATGACTGGTGCGTGGGTGAACGAACCCAATGCCATTTGATCTCACATACCTCGTAGGGATTAACCCTTTGGGGAAATCCGCAATCGAAACTCAAGAACGGGATGAACTTTTGGCTCTTTCTCTTCTTTTCTCCTCTCCTCCCTTCTCTCCAAGCCCTAGCGTAATTTTGTAAAGTGTAAACTTAACCAAATCAGTGGAGACCCCAATTAAATTACTAAAAACAAATTAAGTTCATTGGGTAATGAATAGACCAAAATACCCCACAAAAATTTGGGTGACTTTCCTTATTCATATTGCCCGACTTCAAACATGTATATCTCCTTCATACAAACTCAAAAATTAGCAAACTCGGTAGCGTTGGAAAGATAATTCAAAGACCTTTCATTTGATATCTTTTAACCCACATAACTATTCATGTACTGAGAGTTATGGTCATTTGAAGTTGACCCAAAACTCATACTTAACATAACTTACCATAATTTCCAAGTGTAATTATTTCCAAAAATGGTTTCTTTCTAATTCTATTTCTTTCAAATAACGAGGTGTTACAATATCTCCCCCATGGGAACATTCTTCCTCGAATGAGATTACTCTTAGTAGGCTAAGGGTGTAACATCGAATATCCAGCTCAAACACCCAACAAGCAAAATGTAACGACAACATGCCAACTTAAAACATATGCTAAGAAAAGAATTAGTACCTTAGTTTGGAATTTCTCTGGACTCGAAGAGATATGGGTACCTCTTCTTCATGTCCTCCTCAGTTTCCTAAGTAGCTTCCTCAACAAACTGATTTCTCCATAGAACCTTGACTGATGTTATTTCTTTGGCTCTCAACTTGCGAACCTGAAGGTCTTGAATCTGAACAGGGATCTTCTCATAAGATAAGCTATCCTTAATATCAATATATTTTGTAGCTATGATGAGTGAGGGATCACCCATACACTTCTTCAACATGGAAATGTGAAATACCGGATGGATCGCTGCTAACTCTTAGGGTAGCTAACTTATAAGTTTCATTGCCAATCTTCTTGGATATTTTGTAAGGACCAATATATCGGGGACTAAGTTTCCCCTCCTTACCAAATCTCATAACACTCTTCATGGGTGAAACTTTCAAGTAATCCCACTTCAAACTCTAAGTCTCTTATTCTAACATCTTTATAGGATTTTTGACGACTCTGCGTTGTTTTCAATCTCTCTTGAATAACCTTCACTTTCTCCATAGCTTGATGAACTAAGTCTGGTCCTATCAACCCAGCTTCACCAACTTCAAGCCATCAAATATGAGATCTGCATTGTCTCCCATAAAGAGCCTCATACGGAGCCATTTGGATGCTAGAGTGGTAACTATTGTTATAAGAGAACTCAATGAGAGGTAGGTGATCATCCCAATTACCTTGGAAATCAATCACACAAGCGCTCAACATATCTTCTAAAGTCTGAATAGTGTGCTATGCTTGAACATTAGTCTGAGGATGAAAAGAAGTACTTAAGTTTACCTTTGAACCCAAACCTTTCTGGAATGACTTCCAAAATTATTCAGTAAATTGTGCACCTCTATCTTAAATAATCAACATTGGAACTCCATGAAGTCTAACTACCTCTTGAAGGTATAACTTGGCATAATCCTCTGCTGAATGAGTAGTCTTTACCGGCAAAAAGTGGGCTGATTTATTCATTCGATCTACAATTACCCAAATTGAATCATGTTTTCTGCGAGACCGCGACAAACCTATAGTAAAGTCCATATTGATCGCGACAAGGCCTCTGGTGCTCTACCTTAACTTGTTGGCAATTCAGACACTTTGCAATGAACTCTCCAATTCCCTTCTTCATACTACTCCACCAATAAACCTCTCTCTAGAAGATTTTTTAACTGCTCTTTTAACTCTTTTAACTCTGTTGAAGCCATTCTATATGGCAGAATAGAGATAGGAAGAGTATCAGGAAGAATATCTATACCGAAGTCTATTTCTTATTCAAGAGGGACTCCGGGAAGATCATCTGGAAAAACCTCTGGAAACTTACTAACAACTGAAACTGACTGAATATGAGGTGTCTCAACACTAGAGCCATTAAGTCGAACTAGGTGATAGACACAACCCTTCGAAACTAACTTTCTCTCCTTAAGGTATGAAATAAAATGACCCTTAGACACTGCTGAACTACTCCTCCACTCACAAACTGAATCATTAGGAAACTGGAACTTAACAACTCGAGTTCTACAATCGACTAAGGCATAGCAAGCATGAATCCAGTCCATACCTAGAATGACTCAAAATCTACCATATCTAACTCAACTAAGTCAGCCATGGTATTCTTGTGATTGACAGAAATGGTACAATCACGATAGACTCTCTCAGCTAGAATAAACTTACCAACGGTGTAGAAACACTGAAGGGCTCAAGAAGTTGCTTAGGAAGAATATCAAAATTCATTGCAACATAAGGAGTCACAAAAGATAGACTTGCTCATGGATCTAGCAAAGCATAAACATAAAAAAGTAAAAGCTTTGGGCATACCAGTGACAACATCTGGAGAATTCTCTTGCTCTTGGTGATTAGTGATACGATAAAAACGATTTGCTCCTCCACCAGTCCCCAAAGTGGCTCCCCTAGGTGCAACTCTGTCTAGTGGACCAACGAAAGAAGATTAGGCTCTAGTTCCCCTATTTCCACCGCTCTGCCTATTCTTAGGGAACTCTTTCATGAAGTGACCCTCTTGACCACACTTGAAACAACTAGTAGAGCCATCACGACATGCTTCTGGGTGATTTCTACCACACTTAGCACATGTAGGAGCCCAGTTACCTCCTTATGAAACACTACCATCAGACAGTGTAGGTCTAGCTCTAAAACTCTGTGAATTCTGATTATTGAACTCACATATGTTCTTTGGGGCATGCGTACTAGCAGATGATGGAGCAAGTCCAGTTTGCTTTTATTGGAAGGATGACCGGTTTGCATTACTCTTATGCTGCCCGGACTCATTCACAGATGTCTTGGCTTTATTATTACTAAAATCCTCTCTATCTCTCAGCATATCTTTCTCAACTCGTTCCACATGGATCATCAACCTTGCTATGTCCATTTCCCCTATTAGCATAGCTGCCTTTCCCTCTTTACTTGATAGACGAGACTACCCAGCAACAAACAAACTCATCCTACTCCTCATGTCAGCAACCATCTCTGGAGCATTATGGGAAAGTTGGGTGAACTTAAGTCTATACTCATGCACACTCATAGATTCCTGCTTAAGAGTAATGAATTCTCGTACCTTTGCTTCTCTATGTTCCCGGGGAAAGAAACGCCCCAAGAAGGCCTCCTCAAACATAGCCCAACTCACAAGTGGTGCACCCTTAGGTCTACCCTTCTTCCATTGGTCAAACCAGATTCTAGAGACACCCTTCAGTTGGTATGTAGCTAGTTCCACTCTCTCAGCATCAGTGACATGCATAATCTCACAAACCTTCTGAAGCACTTCAACAAAGTTTTATGAATCCTCAGTGACACTTGAATCAATGAAGCTTGGAGGATTCATCCATAATAACTCGCGAATCCTTGAAGTATCAGCCCTTTTTCCTGCAGAACCCCTCTCTATTGCCCAACTTGATTGGTCACAACTTTACTCAACATTCAGATAACTTCCCGAAATTAGTGTTAGTGACCTCTCCTTAGGGTTGCACTTCTGTTGCATTAGGTACCCCTTGTTCCTTAATGTTCCTCCTAGCAGGACGACCTCCAATAGATCTTCGTAGAGGCATGATCTGAAAGACATACGCAAGCACGAGTTAGAAAGAAACTTTCATAGAGATAAACCCTATCGCACAAAATGAGTATGAAAGAAGTGAGATAGTTCCTAAATGTTCCAGTCTTCTAATTATAGATGTGACGCTTCACACCAATAACTACGACTCTACAGACACGAATTCATAGACACCCTAGGACTCTTGAACTCTGTGCTCTGATACCAAGTTTGTCACACCCCAAGCCTACACCCTGGGTGGGACTGGCACTCGAGAACCATTGATGGCCCCAAGCGAACCCTTGGCCTAGCTAGACTCTCAACGGAAGACTTTAAGCATTAATAAAAGAAATCAAATGCACTTAAATCAACTGTCTCAAAATAAGTTAGAATCTTTTAAGAATAAACATTCAGCTAGCCGAAGTGGAAACCCAAGTCTTAACATAAACAACTGAAAATGGAAAGACTAAAGAACTATAACTATCCATCTATGAAGCCTCTAAAACTATGAGGGATGTCGGGACAAGACCCCTGATCATCCTAGCAACTGAAAATACTAAAACAATATAAAGAGAATTATCCTCCGGAAAGCGAAGAGGCTCACCAAATGACTCTGAATGCTCAACTAGATAAACGAGGTGCTCGATGCTGATCCTGGTTACCTATATCTGCAGGCCAAATGGAATCAGTATATTGAATGTACAAGCATGCGAGGGGAAAACTAAACATGACATAAGATTGAACTAAATTCCGAAAGAAACACTTACCTTAGCTTTACTCAAATCATGGGTACTCAACTCAATGCAAGAATAAACAATAATAAAGATGTAGTTTATATAAAGCATTTGAAATTAAAAAATACAATAACAATTTAAATTATATATAATAAAGTATAATATAACTATGTGGGAGTTTCTCTAACCGAGAACCATCACTATAAGCTATGTGTTGATACAACGTCTAGCCCACGCTGCCAGAAATATCCTATAACTTGTTGTGATATAGAATGCTTCAACTAAGTGGATCCACTAGTCTATGCTAAAAAGCTTTAAGGAAAAATCTAAAAAGTATGACCCTTTCTACCCACGATGGCTACATGGTTTATGGAGATTTGAGTTGTTTTGAACTCGTCTCATATCGGTGCTCAATGCTACTCCAAAAATATAGTCAGATCATATGCTTTAAAACATAACTCTTTCTTTGTGGTTTGAGATCATTATTCAAAAAGCTTATATCTTAAAAGAGATGGAACTCAAAACTACTCATGAAAGCTCATTTGGAAATCGGTGTTTCCTCTTATCTTAAATGTGAAAAAAATTACTCTTTGGGAGTACTTAGTCCCCATACATCATTTTAAAGAAATGAACTTGGTTCTAATCTTTCTCAAACTCAATGCTTAAGTCCTTAAAACAAGTTTAAAATTATTGTAAAAGACTTTTGAAAGACTCTAAGAACTCTTTTGACTTGACTCTTAGCTCTACCTTGAATTTGGATTATGGATTCAAGGGTTATGATATCATGTTATAGATGATATCTCTATGTTTAAATGTACCTTAGAATGTATAAAACAACTAGAAAACATAGGCACGATTCGAGGAAGATCAAACGAAAAGAAGTGGAAAGGGTAGAGGACCTGGCGACCCTAGCGTACTGAGTAGTGCAGGGTGCCAGAGCCCTACCTACAGAAGCTGGCTTGGGGAGAACTAAGTGGCCAGGTGCCCCAGAGGCCAAACTATAGGCACCTCATAATGGCGCACTGAGTGGCGCGGTGCGCTAGCCCATTGCCTAGAAAATCCCCGAATTTTCTTGTTCGTTTTTCAGCCCTAAACCATCTAGATTCAATTGGTTTCTTTCCCAAACACTTAGATTTGAATACCCAACCAAATAATACAAGAAACTACTCAAAAACAACCTTAAATCTCATCAAATCACGTCAAAAACTCCTCCAAAACTCAAAAATCAAGATTCAAATGAAACTTCAACAAAATTCATCAAGAACACTTATTCTCTTTATCAAGAACATAAATACGCTAAATTAAATCATGATTAATGTGTGGGTGAGCAAACCCAACTCTATGTGATCTCACATACCTCATAGGGATTAACTTTTGGCAAAATCCGCAAGTGAAACTCCAGAACGCGACAAACTTTTGGCTCTTTCTCATTTTTTCTTCTCTTTTCTCTTCTCTTTAAGCCCAAGCGTAATTTTGTAAAGCCTAAAGTGAACCAAATCATTTTAGACCCCAATTAAATTACTAAAAACAAATTAAGCTAATCGGGTAATGAAAAGATCAAAATACCCCTCTAACATCTGGGTGACTTTCCTTATTCAGACAGCCCAACTTCAAACGGGCATATCTCCCTCATACGAATGAGAAAATTATAAAACTCAGTGGCGTTTGAAAGATAATTCAAAGACCTTTCATTTGATATCTTGTAGCCCACCTAACTCCATATACGGAGAGTTATGGTCATTTGAAGTTGACCCAAAACATATACTTAACATAACTTGCCAAGATTTCCAAATTTAATTATTTCCAAAAATGTTTTCTTTCTAATTCTAGTTCTTTCAAATAGAGAGGTGTTACGAGTTTAGTTTTCTCAGTTAAGTTAAGGTATTGGTCCGTATCATAGCTCTACAAAAAGTCGGGGTCGTTACAACTAACAACATTCTTTAAAAATTCTTTCTCATGGTACTTATGGTTACATCGCTAAAATGGAGACAAGTGAAGGATTAGGATCTAAGGATGATGTCCAACTGTCATGTCTTGAAAATAACCTTACCAGGAAACAGTTGATCAAATTGTACATTTGTTGAACAGTCCAATGATGCATCAACTACTGCTACAACCTGCAGGTATTGTGGAGTACATGGATTAGTTGATTGTCCTATCTTTTAATCCTTTAACACTCTCTCCATTTCAAATCATTGCAAACTTCGACGTATGATCTTGATGTGTTATAGTGAACTCTATAAGCAATATTGATGTTCAAATCATTCATAATCTAAAAAAATCTTGATTTATTGACGGACAAATTTTGTATCTTAACAATAAAAAATTTCACTAATCCTACTTAGCAACATATTTTTGTTAGCTACGAGGAAAATAGCTACGGACCAGTGACGAAGTTCGTAGCTAAATACTGTGTTTTTAGTAATATGCGTCACATCAAAGCACGTACGTGTTCTCAAGAGAAAATGATCCTTTCTATTTGGTGGAATCAAGGGAGAAATTAATAATTTTGTGTGCCTTTGTGTAATTTTGACCTTTTTCTTTTGCATATTAACAACACCAACACATACCTAATGAAAATCTACAAGTGAAGTCTAGGAGGGTATAATGTGAAAGTAAAGAGGGGGGTTGAATTACCAAATTCCTTTAGTTGACTTCCTATGTGGGATGGTCGACTCACCCGAATAATAGTTTAACAGTATAAGATAACAGTAAATCCAGTAAGTAAAGGACTCAGAAAATTTATATTGGTTCGGAACACCGGTGTGGTGCCTACTTCTAGTATTCTTGGGTTACATTAACACCTTGTTGAGAACTTAGGTGTTTACAAAGCATTTCGACTCGGAGCCCTGTCTGGTAAGCAAATCATATCTTCTACTTTAACTCAACCTCTAATTGTATAACCTCTACTTAGATCTTTCTTTCTCTTTTCTTTTTCAGTTGTATATTCATGAAAATACAATGCTTTTATTAAAGAAAACAGAAGATAATAGTTCAAGTTCAAGTGAAGTGTGTGCTTCACAAATAAGTCTAAAAGCAGTTTATATAGATAGGCTGCTTGCTATTGTAAGGAAACCCCAAGGGTGTTTCTTTCAATCAAGGATATTAAGGGATTCTTTGATTGAGGTGATTTAATGATTCATGGCCATATTAGATATGTGCATGATCAAATTGTTTTGCTTCCTTCTTGAGATGATCTTCTCAAATCTCAGCTTGATTGGTTTTTCTTCCTTCTCTTGGTGGCCCACTTGATTCTAGGTTGGTTTGTTGATCTTTGAATTTTTCTTTGCTTGATTGAATTGTCTCTAGGACTGTAGCTATCTTGAATTGAATAAGAATTCCTCTAATCATGACTTTCCTGTCTTCCATTACTTTTAGAGATCATATCGTATCTCTTTCCTTCTTGGTGCTATATAACTGACTCCTTTTCTTTTTTCATTTCTTTTCCTGTGAAGGGTACAAATAATTGTTAAGAGTCATTTATCAGTATCAACTGATTCTATGAGGTTAACAATCTCCCTTTTTTTTAATAATGACAATTTATTCACAATTTAATATAATGCTTTTAGAGAGATAATGGAGATTCCCTGATTTCCATGATGTGTCTGTTTGTAAATCCCTTTTTTATTCGTAGATCCCCCTGCCTTTATGGATTCATTGATTGTGTTATCACCCCCCCCCTTTATAAAAGTTGTGGGAAACAAATTCTCCCCCTTTAGCATAATCAAAAAGAAAAAAAAATTAGGGCACAGAGGATATAGCTAAAACATGTAGCAACATATAATAACAGAGCAACACTTAAGAGGACAAAGAGTCCTCACTAAGTAATCCAAAAAATAGAGAAAGGTAGGGACGACCCCTATGGAAAGATAGTTCAAAAGTAGCAGACAAAAAGTAAAAGATCCAGGATTAGATTTTAGCGATCACCCAGAAAGTATTTTGAGGATGTTGATGAAATTTTCACAGAAGGTGTTGTAGGAGCCTTACACATTTCGAGAGAGACTGGAGTAAGAGGTCTAGACAGTGACAACAAGATCATTGTTGAAGGAGCTGACTCCACTTTTGAAAGAGTCAACTTGTTGACTGTGGAGATTTCTTCCTATTTCATGACAATCATATCAATACGCAACTTACCAACTTCAGTACTCGTATCCTTTTGAAGGAGATATACCTTTTCAACAACATCATGAACAGTCTCCAAAACACATTCCACCACTAGAATGCAAGTCTTGAGTTCATCAATGTCCTGCATCAGGAGGGTACCCAACTTTGTAGATCTTGGTGGGTTTGACAGTTTTAGCTCTCATTTTACAGAGTCCTTTTTCACCCATTTATTTTCTTTCTACACATACCCAATACTAAATAAAGTACGAGAGTAATAAGTAGCATTAATAAAAACAAGTGTAAACATAGAGAGATCTATAAGACGATCCACCAGGATACGTGAGATGACTAACCCATAAGGCAACTTGCAGATGCATTAGGGTCTTCATCACTTTCCAACATGTATTCTTTGAACCAAACCACCTAGTTAATGTGATACTTCTTAAGTAAGCAGTATAGAGGAAACACATCCCGCGTAGAGAAACTACTCAGATCTGGAATAAGAGTGGTGGCAACAATATGTGCCAGAATGTGATGTTCAAAGCAAAGAGATAGAGGCCCAAAATTAGATAAGTCAGAGTCTGGTCCAGCTACGATTCTCTTAGCCCCTTGAACTCATGGCTGATACGCCATCAAAATTTTGTGCAATAAATATTGCTTCGTCGAGTCGTACAAGCGTTGCACCTGCTATAGCATCGATTGGAAAACATGGAAAATTTATTGGCATGGATTTCAAGAGGTGGCATCAAAAGATGATATTTTATTTAACTACTTTGAGTCTACAAAGATTCATCAAATAAAGTGTTCCTGAGTTAGCGGATTCAACTTCGGATGGTGAACACATTATGGTTATTGAAGCTTGGAAACATTCTGATTTCTTATGCAAGAACTATATTCTGAATGGGCTTCATGATGAGTTGTACAATGTGTACAGTAATATGAAAAATTCCAAAGACCTATGGGATGCTTTAGAAAAAAAGTATAAGACGTAGGATGCCGGATTGAAGAAATTCATCATGGCAAAGTTTCTTGACTTCAAGATGGCAGATAATAAATCTGTTGTTACTCAAGTTCAGGAATTGCAATTGATTATCATGATCTCCTTGCGGAAGATCTAGTGATTACTGAGGCCTTCCAAGTAGCTACTATGATTGAGAAGTTACCTCCTCTGTGGAAGGACTTCAAAAATTACTTAAAACATAAGAGAAAGAAGATGTCCCTTGAAGATCTCATTGTAAAATTGAGAATTGGAGAGGACAATAAGGATGCGGAGAAGAGGTCTCGCAGAAATTCAAAAATATTAGGAGCCTATATTGTTGAAGATGGAAGGTCTAAGAAAAGAAAGGCAAACTCTGCACAGCAAAGTAGTCAACCTAAGAAGAAATTCAAAGGTAATTGCTTTAATTTTGGAAAAAAAGGTCATATGGCTGCAGATTGTAAGACTCCCAAGAAAGCAAAGAAGAAAGATCAAGCAAATGTTACTGAATTTTAAGATGATGATCTATGTGCTATGCTTTCTAAATGCAATCTTGTTGAAATCCAAGAGAGTGGTGGATAGATTCCGATGCCGCCCGTTATGTATATGCGAACAAAGAATCTTTTGGATCATATGAGCCTACTCAAGGTAATGAAATGATTTACATGGCAAACTCAACAACTGCAAAGGTTGAAGGAACGGGCAAAGTTCTCTGGAAGATGACATATGGCAAGGTGGTGACTCTCAAGAATGTGCTACATGTTCCAGAATTAAGAAATAAGTTGGTTTCTACTCCACTTCTTACTAAAAATGGATTCAAATGTGTATTTGTTTCTAACAAATAGTGAAAATGAAGTGTATGTTGGAAAGGGCTTCTTTTGCGAGGGCTTGTTTAAGCTCAATGTAATAGTTATTGCTAATAATAAAAGTTCTTGTTCTACTTACTTGCTTGAGTCGAGTGGTTTATGGCATGAACGTTTGGGAAATGTCAGTTATAAGACCTTGCGAAAACTTATTAGTTTGGAAGTATTGCCTAATTTTGAGTGCAATAAAACAAAATGTCAAATATGTGTGGAAGATAAGTTTGCTAAGCATCCTTATAAATATGTTGAAAGGCATTTCAATCCTTTAGATTTGGTTCACACAGACATTTGTGATATGAAATCAACACCAACGCGTGGTGGAAAAAAGTATTTCAGAACTTTTATTGATGATTGCACTAGATAGTGTTATGTTTATTTGCTATCAAGTAAGCATGAAGCAATTGAAGCATTTAGGCAATACAAAAATAAAGTTGAAAATCTATTGGATAAAAAGATAAAAATGATAAGAAGTGATAGGGGTGGAGAATATGAATCTCCATTTGCGGAAATGTGTTTGGAAAATGGAATTATCCATCAAACGACTGCCCCTTATTCACCACAATCTAATAATCTAATAGGATTGCAGAAAGAAAAAATCAAAATTTGAAAGAAATGATGAATCTCTTACTTATAAGCTCAGATTTACCACAAAACTTATGGGGGCGCTGGGGGAAGTTATCCTTACAGCAAATCGAATACTCAATAGAGTGCCCCATAGCAAGACACAATCTATTCCATATGAAAAATGGAAAGAAAAGAAACCCAACTAGAAATATTTCAAAGTGTTGGGGTGTCTAGCAAAAGTCCAAGTTCCTATACCCAAAATGTTGAAAATAGGACCAAAGATTGTGGACTGCGTGTTTGTTGGATATGCTATAAACAACAAGGCATGTCGATTTTTGGTTCATAAATCTGAACATTCAGATATTGATGAAAATACGGTAATTGAATCAAATAATAGTGAATTCTTTGAACACATATACCCGTATAAATCTAGATATGAAGAGTCTGGTGGGGGGTCTAAACGTCCTCAAGATGAACGAAAGGAAAATATACAAAATGAAGAAAATCCAAGGCGTAGGAAGCGTCAAAGGACTGCTACTTCCTTCGGATCAGATTTTGTAACATTTCTCATTGATAATGAGCCTCAAACCTTCCAAGAAGCAATGTCCTCTGCGGATTCATCTTTTTGGAAAGAAGCTATCAATGGTGAGATTGAATCAATCTTGAATAACCATACTTGGGAGTTGGTTGATCTTCCTCCAGGAAATAAGCCTTTAGGATCAAAATGGATCTTTAAAAGGAAAATGAAGGCTGATGGTCCTATTGACAAGTACAAGGCAAGACTTGTAGTCAAAGACTTCAAACGAAAGGAAGGCCTTGATTACTTTGATACATACTCGCCAGTGACAAGGAGTACATCTATTCAGATGTTAATTGCACTAGCAGCAATATATGATCTTGAAATCCATCAAATGGATGTAAAAATACTTTTTTTTAAATGGAGAGTTAGAGGAAGAAATTTATATGGAACAACCTGAGGGATTTGTGGTTCCTGGTAAAGAAAGAAAAGTGTGCAAACTTGTGAAGTCACTTTATGGACTGCAACAAGCACCCAAACAGTGACATGCAAAGTTTGACCAAACAGTGTTGGCAAACATACTTAAGATTAATGAGTGTGGCAAATGTATTGACATTAATGACACTCCAAATCATAAGGTCATTGTTTGTTTGTATGTGGATGATATGCTAATCATCAGTAGAGACTTAGCTAACATAAATGCTACTAAGCAAATGCTTACTAGTAGATTTGAAATGAAAGACCTTGGAGTGGCAGATGTTATATTGGGAATAAAAATTCTTCGAACTCCACAAGGTTTGGCTTTGTCACAGTCTCATTATATTAAAAAGATACTTGACAAGTTCAAGTATTTGAATTTAAATATTGTCAAGATTCCAATTGACGTGAGCTTTGCACTTCGAAATAATAAAGGTGAGAGTGACTCACAATTGGACTATGCGAAATTGTTGGGAAGTTTTATAGATATCATGAACTGTACACGACTACATATTGCATGTGCTATTAGTAAGTTGAGTCCGTACAGGAGAAATCTCAATCAAACTCACTGGATGGAAATGAAGAGAGTTTTAGGGTATTTAAAACATACTCAAAACTATGCTTTGTATTATGACAAATATCCAGCAGTAATTGAAGGATATAGTGATGCGAATTAGATCACCGGATCAGATGAAGTAAAATCCACAAGTGGATATGTATTTAATCTTGGTGGTAGAGCAGTTTCTTGGAAATCATCCAAACAGACAAGTATTGCTCGCTCCACTATGGAATCTGAATTTATCGCTTTAGATAAAGTCGGTGAAAAAGTTGAATGCCTCCGGAATTTCATGGAAGATATTCCATATTGGCCTAAACTATTGGCACATGTATGCATACATTATGATAGTCAGGCGGAAATAGGTAGGGTAGGGAGAATGATGTATAACGGTAAATCTTGTCACATAAGACGGAGACATAATACCGTTAGAGAACTACTCTCTAGTGGAACTATCACAATTGACTATGTAAGATCAAAAGATAATGTATCGGATCCACTTACAAAAGGCATAACTAGTGAGGGAGTTGAAAGATCATCTAAGAGGATGGGTTTAAGGCCTAGGACAAGTCAAGCATGATGGTAACTCTACCTAGCAGACTGGAGATCCCCAAGAGCTAGGTTCAAAGAGATAAAACAAAGTTGTGTTTGATGGCCAACATTGTCAAATAATCTAACCCATTCTCAAGATGAAGACAATGTTTAGTAACCAAGGATAAAGCTTATATTGAAATTTTTTAATGGTTTCTAAGTTTGGCAAGGAATGACCAAATCATTTCTCTATGGTAGTAAACATTTACGAATCACCTATGTGGGAATGAAGTGGAAGTTGCTTCAAGGAGAATGTTAGTAAAGGCTAATTCTCTAATCTCTCATGAAATCATGTAGTGTTCATGGCTAAAACGAACAAAACTATGAGAACCATAGATGGTAAAAGGCTGGTTGTGTGACTTATATTGTCTAGGTGTATATTCAAGTTCCACGGTTCAAAGATATCACATCAACCGATTGATCGAGTGCATCCGATATAAGTTCACTACAAAAAGTTCAAAGGGAAACCCACTTTTCCCGATGCAACTAGTCTTTGTTTGTAATCACACATTACTCAGTGTATATCTATCTTTCGTGTTATAGCCATTCCCATTCATGTGGGGGATTGTTGGGTTCATTGTATAATGTGTGAATGGATAATGGGACATAGAATAAAGATTGGTGAATTAAAAATGTGAAAGTGCTGCAAGTATGAATGGAGTTATTCCATTCATGAATACTCATGACAGATGAATGCAACCTTTCGTATTTCTAGGCTACCTTTTCACATATCATGCATGAATCATTGTGCTCGCCTATAGGCTATAAATATCTTTTTCTTTATCAGATATTGGCATAAGTTTTTGAAACAAGTTTACAAGAAGAAAAACAATACATTGTAAGAAAAAAAGTTTCTGCTTTTCCAAAAACTTAAAGTGTGATTATAAGCCATTGACTGGTTCGCTGGACAACAAATTTGAGGTACCGCTATTAGTTTGTCATGATTCATTTTGTCCTGGGAGGATATATCCCATAACCTCGGGTACTTGAGGGGAATAATTTCCTTAATAAAACTCTGTGAATTCAGAGGACTTGACTCTTCTTCCTTTAATCTTGTTGATTATATGATTTTTGTTTCCAAAATTAATGTAACTTCATATTGTATATTTCATTATTTATATGAAATTTATTTGAAGTCATTTTGTTGGGAAAACAGATTATGCACTAAGAAACTTAACAATCTTAAGGAAATTAGTAGATCATGAATTAAAAAGATGGGGGGGGGGGGGTCTGGTTTCCACTCCCCCCATCTTGAACTTGAAGCCTGTGCTAACTGATCTGCACAATGGTTCACTAGTTTTTTTAAATAAAAGAAAATAAAATAGAAGTAAAGTCACACATGAGTGCTTTACAATGTCAAATTATAACACCAAAATAAGAGTTTTTGCCGCAAGATTTTCCCAATGCTTGTTTAACAAAAAGACTGTCAATCTCCACAACTATTATAATTGATGCAAAATATTCCTTTAGCTAGTTTAGCGTTTCTCGAACACCCAGAGTCTCGACCATGAGTGAGTCATGTGGTGTATCTAATCGACTAGAGCAACCTTTGATGAAGTTTCCATGAGAATCACAGACTAGCATGCTAACTCTTGCTACTCCCAAAGTAAGATCAAAAGAAGCATCAATGTTTCCATTAAGGATATTCTCATTAGGAGGAGACCATCTAATTGGAAAGCCAGTTGCAATAGCACTGGAAGTTGCCCATCTTGCGTTAGTCTAATCCTGCCAAAATAGGGCTAGTTTTTGGATAACAACTTTGGGTTGTAGAGGTCTTTGATGACACGCAAGACTATTTCTAGCATTCCACAATTCCCAGAGGATCATGACGGCTTCATGTAATTGATCGAGATTTACAATATCATTCAGCAAATTAAGTCAATTCAAGAAAGATGATGTAAGCCATACTTGTTTCGTCCGTTGCACTCGACTAAACAGTTCAATATTATCTTTGCCCCTTAAGGCATGCAAGACATAGTTGGATTCAAGAATCTCCTTACTCCTTAAGTTATCGCTTATTGGAAGGACAATATATAAAGCTCTCATAACCAAATTCAATACCTTAGGAGGGATCTTCAATTTTCAGTTTTTTAGCCGAAATTGGCCATTTAAATTAAGTTTAGTAGCATGCATTATGCAACACTGGATACCCACTCTTAAAGGTGTATCATCATTTCCTATCACATTTCCATATTCGTTGATCATCTCTGAGAGTTTATCCCAATGGAATTCGTTTAATGAGAGAAAAGTGTCTCCAACTTGTGAATATTCAAAGTTCTTGTGTCTCAATTAATAATATATGTCACATTCAAGTCTAGCAAGACGTTATGGGGGTAACATGTAATAAATAAGAATTGTCTAGTCGGTAATGATGAATCATTGAAATCCTAGTATCAAGGGTATTACTAATGCAGTTGAGGCATCCCTTCTGAAGAAGGTATTTAGATGCACGAAGAGATCGTCGTACGAAGCTAGGATTTCAAATGTTACTATGGTTAAGGGTCAGATTGAATTAAGGATCAGACTGAATTAATTTAATAAACATGCTACTATGGTTAAGGGTTAGATTTAATTAATTTAGTAAACACGTTATTAGGATTAACAGGTTGATTTGGGAAATTTAGGAATCCACTTATATCAATTGTATAAAGAGTACAGTGTAAAAAGTACATCTAAAATGTTTCTTTTTTAGTTTGATATCTAAACTATTGGAAGTGTAAGTTTCGTAACTAAACTATCACTAATTAGTTTGATCAGAATACACTTTTGTCTTTAATTACACTATCTTGATGGTATGTTTACTAAACTCTCTTTTATTTTAAAAAAATGTCACATGACACTCCACAGGAACAAAATATTCCACCTTTACAAAAATAAATAATTTTTTTAGTATTAATTAAAAATCGAAGAAGATTAAAGTATCACTATACAAAAGAAAATAAAAAAAATAAAAAATCTTTACCATGTTCCACCCCCCGCCCCCCCTCCCTCCCTAATTTTGTTTTTAAATTCTTAAAAAAAATTTATAAAAGTTTTAAAAAAAATCTTACTAAATCCCATAACACCCTCCCCCCCCCCCCCAATCCCCTTTCCTTCCAAAATATTTTTTAATTATTATTTTATTTTTTTGTTTAAAAAAAAAAAAAACAATTCTGCCCTACCTCACCTAACCCTTCGATCCAAAAAAATTTCTTGTTTTGTTATAGATATATACATATGTTTTTAGGAAAATATTTTCTACTTGCCGCAAAAAAAATAATTAAAAAATTCATTTATGTTATATTCGGTACTCAAGTAGAAAGAGATACTTTCATAGAAATATATGAACACAAAATGAGAAAAATATAAATATTAAAATAAAATGAGAGTGAAGAGGAGGTTGAGTAGGGTAAGAACAATGTTTATTTTAAAAAGAATATTTTTTAGGGATACTGATACTTTAATTTTTAACTAATACATATAGTTTATTTAAATTTTTATCAAGGTGAAATATTTTACTCATATGGATTGCCATATTTTTTATAATAAAAGATAGAGTTTACTACACACACCACTAAGGTGTGTTGAGAAAATAATTCCTTATGTTTGAGCTAAGACTTAAAGTCATCCTTGTATTTTCACATGAAGCATTTGTAGTCCCTTATATTTGAATATTAGTTCACTTTTGGTCCTCACCAAAACTTTTGCCTATTTTTTAATATTTTGTTCACAATTTTATGTACAAATGTTCAATCGTTTATATATATATATATATATTTAGTAGAAATAATAACTCCATGTAAGAGAAGGTGAGAAGAAAAACACTTTATTTTGTTTAGTAAAAATATTTTGTGGCAAAACTAAGAACCTACATTTGCTTGTCGAACTATATCAATTTATTTTTGACATATAACGTTGCAAAAAAAATTTATACTATTGCACGTGAAATCAACATGATGAACCTCTCCATTTTAATTTTCTTTAAAAAATGAAAAGAGGTTCTTTATTTTTTAAATTTTAAAATTACAATTAAATTATATTCAATGAAAGTGGCTAAGAGTTGTTTCATTTTTGTAAAAGGGATCAAGGAATCTACACAATTCATCATGATCTATTGATATTATAACTACTAAGTGTTATGTCATTGCTTTTGTCAATGGAGCAATTTCAACAAGTAAGAACATTCTATATAAAGTATTCAAAATTCAAAGAGCATTTTTCTTTGAAATAGGAATCTAAAATTCAAAATTCAATTATCTTTTTTTTATGCAACTATTTTGGTGCCTGCACTTGCTGGAAACAAAGAATATGTTTTATGGTCTTAGATTTTCTTGATTGGATATGTGTATATTATCTTTCTTTTTTACGGTTATATTCCATTTTGCTTATTTTATTTTGTTTACAGTATTTGTGTTTGGTGTACTTCTGAAAATATAGATTTTATTAATGGGATAATTTGAGAGACCTCCCCTCAAGTTTCGCTTAATCACTTTGACCTCCCTCGTGGTTTACGATATTACGTATACCTCCCTTATTTTATTTTTTTTGTAACAAATGTTTTTATCTATTTTTCATTAATGTAAATTAAATACAACTTGACAAATCTAACCTTTTTAATATTACATTTTTCATTTAAACTCTCATATTTAACCAAAAAAAACAATGTTAAAATCCCACAATTTCTTTGCTGGAAAGTATTTTTCTCCACAAACGTGAGTCCTATGTTTTCTTCTACTTCCTGCCCCGTGAGGCCAATTATTCCATGGATGTGTACCAGTTCAAAATCGAACCAAAATTGATAATTCGAATCAATAAAAAGTTATTGGTTTATCGGTAATAAATTATTGGTTTAGCAGTTTTCCTAACAGTTTTGATTTCTTTTATTATATGGTTATCGGTTCTTAACGGTTTGAGGTTTTTTCCTAATGGGTTAACCGATAACCCAATAGTTAATTAAATAATTACGTTTATACCATTTGGTATATAAAGTCCTTGACTTAGAGTTGTAATGACCCGAACCATCGTTAATTAGGAAATGAAAAAGGTCCATTTAGTCTCCCAGCCCGCCTGAACGGGCCTAATACCGCCAGGGCTGTAGCGCTCCAGCGGGATAAGTTGCCGACAGAGTGGGATGAGTGAGACAGAATGTAAATAACACTAAGTCTGATTTTCTCCTTTTTCCCAAAACACCTAAAAGAGGCGTGAATCACCCCAGAAACCCTCCAAAGGCTGCTCTAGGCTTGGGAAAATAAGGAGGAAGAGATTTCTAGCGTGGGAGATCCATAACTTGCGAATTCTTGGTCAAATTTACCATCTTGTCGTCCGAAAACCAGAAATGGAGCAATACTTTCGTACAGCTGCTTGGCGCCCAAGTAGGCTAGGTTTTATTAATTGAGTACTTACAAATCTTATATTCATTGCGTAGTATATTGGAATTGATGGTAGAAATCATGCGTAGGCTTTCGTGTACCGAAGATAGTCAGTTTTACATATATTCCTAGGTATTTCATCAGGCATATACCGTAAAGGAAATCCCTTGCTCGTGAAATAGGGTTTATGTGATGGTTGTGATTCCTAATTCTATAACGTGTGTCGATTGATTGGCATATGGTATGCATGCGTGTATGACACCCGATAAAAGTGGAAAATGAACCTAATGAATTGATTATAACAATGCATGCCATGAACTTGAGTACTTGACTATATGATGTGAGTATTGTATATTATGGGTGTGATTGTGCTTATGATTGTGATGATTTGATCGGTGTCACGTACCGACACACTAACTTGCATTGGAACGGATATCACGTACCAACATACCTATTGGATCGGGTGCTACGTTTCGGCACACTAACTTGGATCGGGTACCACGTTCCGGTACACTAACAGTTTGGATATGAATTCCATGAGAGGACCATTAACTTGTCATATTGATGTATTTCTGAGAATGTGGAATTTGTACACTGAATCCTGACATGATAACTAGGTTGCTCATTTTATATAGATATATGTGTGGGTTGCAATGTTGTAAGTTAATTGGAGATACATGTTGGTGTAGTGAATTGGGAATGGTAGAGTCCGAAATTGAGTTGTGGTATGGTAAGGGGAAGTAATGGTCCCGGTGCTATTCTTGTTAATTAGAATGTGGTCATGGGTATTATTGTTAAGATTAGGGTGGTTCTAGATCACTAATTAATATTAGAGGAGATGTGAGGTAGTAAAGAGTAGGTCGTAGGTGGTTGGCCGGTTTAGTAGTGGTTACCCCTGGAAATGCCTCTAGTGACTAGAGAGGTCAAACTATGATCAAGACTGGGATGATTAACGGATCAAAATTCAACTGTGTTAGTGTATTGTTAAGCATTCAGAATTGGTAAGGGCAAGTAAATATAAATGTGGAGGAATGAATAGTCTTATTGTATGTTTCGCCAGTTGATTTATTATATTATGCGGTGGTTATTCGGGTTGATCGATGATGCCTACCAGTACGTGTGGTTGTACTGATACTACTCTTGCTATGCCTTTTGGGCATAGTCTAGTTGCAGGATCAGTGATGTTTCATAGCTGAAGGCGAAGGAAATCTCCAGCAGCTTCTATCTTTCCTTCTGCATAGTGGGAGTTGTGTCTTTTCGTTATTATGTTTTTACTTTGTACTCTTAATAGCTCTTGTACCTGTTTAGAATAGATCATTGGGGTGTTAATTAATTTATAAGTCTTAACTAAAATGGTACTTTAAAAAATCCTATTTATAAATCTACATTAAATTCTTTTATCTCAGTTTTCTTAATCTTTTGAATGTTTTTAATTGTTGGGAATTGAGGGTTCTCCTACTTAGGTGTTAGTGTAAGTGCCCGCATGGCTCGGTGGGTTGGGTCATGATAAATTGGTATCAAAGCCCAAGTTACTGGTCTCCCCGTACAAGAGCAAATGTGGACTAGACTCCTGCGGATGGGTATGTTGACGTCCACATATAATCTTAAAGAAGCTATGAAGCATTCTAGAAAGGCATTTCCTTTCTTCTCTCTTGTCATGCGAGTTTTCGCTTGTGGTATGAGTCGAGTTCAATTGGTATCTCTCGATTCCAATTTGTATCTCAACAAGGTAAGCTGAATGACGTAGTCTCGGCTGACAGTGCCCAAGCAAGGTAAATTGGAATTGAGAAGGTTTCAATCGGTGATTGGCCTTAGAGGTTGTACGAATGCTTGTGGTATGAGTCGTGTCCTGTGCTTGACTAATAACCGTGTGAGTGTCTGAGCGTATATTGGAGATGTGTGTGGTGTGGTGTTGAACTAATGAGAATGAGCTTGGAGTGTGTATCGTTGGTTTGACTCAGGGTAGTCATTGACTATCCTAGCTAAGGGGATTACCTTAAAAATGCCTATGTTATAGCTGGGAATCTATGGGGAACATAGAAACGAGAAAGACCCCAGGAAAAAAAAATTGCCTGGTTACTGTTTCCTTCAGAGCCACAGGACCGGGATCTTTCCCGCCAAGGTGAGACCACCCACAAGGGATTTCTCCCGCCAGACCGGGACAGGGTGAGACAGAATCTCAGCCCTGTCTCCCCTGTTTTTCCCCAGTCGCATATATAAACCCCGAATCAGATTTGAACTAATTCCTGCAAGTCAATCAGTGTTCAGCAAGAGAACAGTAAGTCATAAACCTTAGTATTTAAATAATGGATGTGATAGACAACAAAAACTAGCATCCATGTGCTTACAAAAAGTATAAGGAAAAACATAAGAGAAATGAAACATCATTCCAAATTACAAGCCCAAGAAGGGCGAAAAATCAATCAAGAACCCTGGGACTAGGAGGTATCGTCCCCAGAGTCGAGGTCCTTTAGGGGTACCAGGCTGGTCACGGCCTCGTCCATAAAAGTAAAGTGCTGGAAGTCTTTTCTCTCGACTCGGGGAACCTCCTGTCAGGGGGCAACGCATGTGAAGATGATCTTCACGGAACTCCATATCCGGACCATCAGACAGTCCCTCTCCAGAACCTTCCTCATCTCATGGCGTAGCTCACGACGGAGCATCTCAACCTCCAGGCCAGTGCTGGGTGGAACCAAAATGGTGTTAGCAAAAGAATTTCCCATCTCCTCCGGACAGCCGTTAAATCCTCCTCCACTTGTGCACCTGAGAGTAGGGGCTGGGACCGGGAGGGAAAAGTGTCATCGCCTGCACCATCTTCCCCTCCCTCATCATTCGCCTCCGCAGTCGCCTGACTGCTACCAGCCCTGTCTGTCCTCCTCCTCTTGTTCCTGCAAGTAAAACCTTGCCTAACCAAAAGAGGGTGAAGGGGGGGATCCATAGGAAGTACCTCATCAGTGTCTAAGAGGGGCACCCCCACCCGTTTGCATAGCGCGGTGACAAGTCCTGGTAGGAAGAAGGCCTTCTTGTTCCCTTTGTAGAACACCTTCCACTCAGAAATGATCTGCGCGTCCACGTTCAGCATGATCCCCTCTATACTGCAAGCCACCACTAGAGCCCGCGAAAAGGTCACGTTGGTGCGGTTGCCCGAGGGCGGATCCTACTGGTGACCAAGTGCAGCCACTTCTTAGCCTCTGGTGACCGGTCTGTGCTGGTGATGCCCTCGGTGGTAGGACAGTAAACCCCATCCTGGTGCGCAGGCTCCACTAGCATATCCCCCAACCAACCCAAGTCCATCTCCTGCAATTTGGCCTCGTACTCCGTGTTTGGGACCTTAAGAACCTCAATTACATTATTAATGGAGGAAGCATTGAGGGGAATGTCCACTCCTCGGATGCGGATGGTAGGTTAGGGTCGTCCTAGCAAACGGTAGGTGAAATGTCATAAAACTCCCTCACCCATTTGGAATGTGTTGCAGGGGGAGCCTCTGGAGCCCATCCAAACTCCATTAGGCGAGCATAAAAGGCAGGCCCCTTCTCCTCCACTCTAAGTAAGAAAAATCCTCTCTCACAGCAAAGTTTGTTGCTCAAGTAGTCGTGATGCCTTTCCTGGCTAACAGCTTCGGGGAACCAGACAAAAGGTAGATTTTCTTCGTTGACACCAGCCATTTAGAGAAGCCTGCAAAAGTTGGAAAGTATACATTAGAACTCAATGGGATTAGACAACATATGGTTTAGGGGAAAAATAAATTTTCCAGCCTTAAAGGGACACAAGCTACTTTTTCCCCAAGTCTCGCCACACTGGCCAAAATCCCGCCAGTGCAGGATGATGGAGGCCGCTACAGCGAGATGAAGTCCGCCAGAGCGACGTTCATCTAGGTCGAACACCAGGCGCGATTATGGCGCCTCTTTGTCCCAAAACCTTCATTTTCATCAGAAATTCAGCAGATCAGAGTTTATTAAGTACCATAGGACCTAAATATGCAATGGTATTAACAAACTAACCCCTAAATAGTGCCTAAATTTAAGTTTTACACCAAGAAACTATTCAACTTCCCCAACCCATTTTGGTACCGATTCGACAATATTTTATGAAATCCTTATGCCCAGGCTGTTATACAGTTGTTGGGGACAAAAGGGAAGTGTCCATGCTACATTTTTCTATCACACTAGCAACCTAAGTTCATTTTTGAATAACTACCCAAAAGTCGTTTAGATTATATCAGTTAGTTATCATGCAACCGTAATTAAGTAAGTATTGAAGTAAAGAGCGTAAGGAACAAGAAATTTACCTTGATTTTGACGTTCGGAGTGGAGTGATCGAGAGGATTTTGGGAGAGATTTTGAAAATTTAGGAAGAAATGGGAAAAATGTTTCCATTTTCCCCCTTTACTATTTCCGATCTCCTGCTACAGTGGGAGTTTTATCGCCACAGTGGCCCCGCCTAAGCGAGAGGGCTGCTGCCCATGTGGGGTCAGGCTGAGTAAATTAGGACGCAATTATTTTCCAGGAGTTGTGTCATTTCCCTAACCGGTCCCGTGAGTATAGAACCTTTCGTGCTTAAAATTGAAGAGTCTCCACTCTTCGTGGTTCCATGATGACCCAATTCGTTAGTTTAAAAGTACTCCGAGAAGAGCGCAGGTTTATCCCTTCGCTTGTCGTTCGGGGATGAACAAGGGGTAAATTTGTATCTATTGTAACGACCCGAACTATCGCTCATTAGAAAAGGAAAAGGGTCGAGGAAAATATAGTCTCCCAGCCTGCTAGAGCAGGCCTGATGCTACCAAGGTTGTAGCTCCCTAGCGGGATAAGTTGCTACCAGAGCGGGATGAGCGAGACAAAATGTAAATAACGCGAAGTCTAATTTTCTCCTTTTTCCCAAAACACCTAAAAGAGGCGTGAATCACCCTAGAAACCCTCCAAAGGCTGCTCTAGGTTTGGGAAAATAAGGAGGAAGAGATTTCTAGCGCGGTAGATCAATAACTTGCGGATTCTTGGTCAAATTCACTATACAACTGCTTGGTGCCCAGGTAGGCTAGGTTTTATTAATTGAGAAGTTAAAAATCTGATATTCACTGCGTAGTATATTTGAATTGACAGTAGAAATCATGCATAGGCTTTCGTGGACCAAAGAGAGTCAGTTGTACATATATTCTTAGGTATTTCATTAGGCGTATATTGTAAAGGAAATCCCTAGCTCGTGAAATAGGGTTTAGGCGATGGTTGTGATTCTGAATTGTATAATATGTGTCTATTTATCGGCATATAGTATGCAGGCGTGTATGACACCCGATAAAACTAGAAAACAAACCTAATGAATTGATTATAACAATGCATGACATGAACTTGAGTACTTGACTATATGATGTGAGTATTGTATATTATGGGTGTGATTGTGCATATGATTGTGATGATTGGATCGGGTGTCACGTACCGACACACTAACTTTCATTGGATCGGGTGTGACGTACCGACACACTAACTTGCATTGGAATGAATGTCACGTATCGACATACCTAATGGATCTGGTGCTACATTCTGGCACACTAACTTGGATCGGGTACCACGTTTCGGTACACTAACAGTTTGGGTGTGGGTTCCATGAGAGGACCATTGACTTTTCATATTGATGTATTTCTCAGAATGTGGAATTTGTACACTGAATCCTGACATGATAATTGGGTTGCTCATTTTATATATACATATGTGTGGGTTCCGATGTTGAATTTAATTGGAGATACATGTTGGTGTAGTGAATTAGGAATGGTAGAGTCCCAAATTGGGTTGCGGTATGGTAAGGAGGAACTAAGGGTCTCGGTGCTATCCTTGTTAGTTAGAATGTGGTCATGGGTATTATTGTTAAGGTTGGGGTGGTGCTAGATCGTTAATTAATATTAGCGGAGATGTGAGGTAGTAAAGAGTAGGTCGTGGGTGATTGGTCGGTTTAGTAGTGGTTACCCCCTGAAACTCCTCTAGTGACTAGAGAGGTCAAACTATGATCAAGACTGGGATGATTAACGGATCAAAAATCAAGGGTATTAGTGTATTGTTAAGCATTCGGAATTGGTAAGGGCAAGTAAATATAAAGGTGGAGGAACGAACAGTCTTATTGTATGTTTCGCCAGTTGATTTCTTATATTATGCGGTGGGTATTCGGGTTGATCGAAGATGCCTACCAGTATGTGTGGTTGCACTGATACTACTCTTGCTATGCCTTTTGGGCATAGTATGGTTGCAGGATCAGTGATGTTTCATAGGTGAAGGCGAAGGCAATCTCCAGGATCTTCTATCTTTCCTTCCACATGGTGGGAGCTGTGTCTTTTCGTTATTATATTTTTACTTTGTACTCATAGTAGCTCGTGTACCTATTTAGACTACATCCCTGGGGTGTTAATTACTTTACAAGTGTTAACTAGAATGGTACTTTAAAAACTCTTATCTATAAATCTACATGGAATTCTTTTATCTCAGTTTTCTTAATCTTCCGCATGTTTTTAATTGTTGGGAATTGAGGGTTCTCCTACTTAGGTGTTAGTGTAGGTGCCCGCACAGCTCGGTTGGTTGGGTCGTAACAAGAGTTTAGTTTCATACTCTTATTTATGGTTGTCTGAAACTGTTGGTTATTCTACAATGTTACAATGTTTTCAAATCATGTGCATTGTTCGTTTTGTTTGTCACCTTGTTTTTAAGTAATTTTCAAAAATTATTTTTGGTATCAAATCTTAACGGTTAAACCAATAACTGAATTGGTAATGATCAATTATCGATAAACCAATAACTGACAAGACAATATCTTTATGGTTCTATAAAGGTTTAGCATATATACAAACTGGTAACTGATAAATCGAACCGATAAACTTCAAATCGAACTAACCGATACGCAGTCGTACGCGTACCCTCTAGGATAAAAGATTGTAGTACTTTTGCTCCAAAACTAATTGTACCGTGAGGGACTTTATGTGTTCCAATGTATACAAAGGAGAAAATAAGGATGGTCAATTACTTGTGCAAAGAAAAAAGAAAAAGAAAAAGACCGAAGAGGAAGAGAACTTAGGACTTGTTTTCAGTCTGCAAAGAAGAATTTTTTGAGCCAAGAACTTGTTTTAAGAAAAAGAATTTATCAAATATGATACTTTGATTAAAAGGACAATTAATTAAAGGAGTTTAATAGAGTATTAGAAAAGGGAAAAGTTGTCAAATTGTAATTTATTAAATTAATGAAAAATAGATTAAAAAGAATTGTTACAAAATATTTAAAATAAGGGAGGTATGTGTAATATCACAAACCTCGAGAGAGGTCAATGTGATTGAGCGAAATGTGGGGGGAGGTCTCTTAAACTAATTAGTCCACTGTGATAACTGTGTGAAATTGTCCTAATATATATATATATATATATATATATAATGTTATATTTCAATTGTTAAGAAACAAGTATGCTTCATTTATTGACAATTTTCATTTGAAGGATAGAAATATTTGTGTACAGTATTATCAAAACAAAAAAATAATATTTATTATCATCAAATTTTGAAAATTAATCAAAAACTACATTCAAATCTAATTTTAATTATTATTAGTTATTAAAGTCTATTTATTTTTATTTAAAATAAATGAATACATTAATGGAAATAAAAAACAGTTTCATAAATCCACTACTACAGAGTCCTATAATCTTTGAAAAATTGTGTTGATAACTTATTTTATCAATAGTTATCTTAAACTAAACTAATACAAGAATAAATAAATAAATAATATATATATATATTATTGGGTATTTTGACTATTTTGACCTTTTCGTAAATTTTAAGTGGATATTTTGGACTATTCGTTAACGGTAGCTATTTAGTTATTGGATAATTTTAAATAATTAATTTAGTTAGTAATTAATAGACCAAGTTTATAATTTATTTAATACCTATATCACATGGCCTATATATAGGAATGAATTAAAGTTAAATTAGAATTGGAATGTTGTTTTCTATGGAACATGGGTTTATCCAATTTATGTAACGACCCGAACAGTCGTTATTTGGGAAAAGCAAAAATTTGGGAAATTATAGGCCACTGTCCCGCGAGGGCGGGCCAGATGCCGCTAGGGCGGCAGCGCCACAGCGGGGAAAGTAGTCGTCAAGGCAGGATAGGCGAGACAGAATGTAAATAACGTGAATTCTTATTTCCTCCTCTTTCCAAAAATACATAAATTAGTCGTAAAACACCCTAGGAACCCCCAAAAAGATGCTCTAAGTCTGGGAAGGAAGGAGAAGGATATTTCTAGCATAAGGAGGCCGATGGATGGCGGATTTCCAATCAAGATCACCTTAGCGAAGTCTGTAAACAAAAGTCGAAGTCAAAAACTTTGTGTATTTTCTTAGTGCCTAGGTAGACTAGGTTTTATTAATTGAGTAGCTATAAATTTGTACCCACTGCGTAGTATAATGATAATCAATGGCAGGAATTATGTGTAGGCCTTTGTGCACCGAACGTAAGATGATTAAATCATAGGAAGAAGCCTTAAATGATAAACTAGGGCTGGGTATGGTCGAGCTAGTATTAAGTGATATATGTCGAGGTATACTAGTAGGTGATGGTTATGATTCTATGATTATGTGATGTATGTTTGTTCTTGCTTCATTATAATACTTGCATGTATGTGAACGAAGCCTGTTGATCACACCTAATGTACATAAGTATGAACGAAGAACTATATGATATGAATCACCTTTTGTTGTATGAATGTGATAATATACATTGTGATTACGACTGTGGATCGGGTGTTGCGTTCCCACACACTAACTTTGATCGGTTGCCACGTTCCGGCATAATTATGGGATTGGTTGTCACGTTCCGGCATAAATATGGGATCGGTTGCAATGTTCTGGCATAATCTTTGGATCGGGTACCACGTTACGGTATGCTAACAGTTTGGGTTTGGGTTTCATGAGAGGACCAATGACTTGGCATAATTGTGTACTTTGAGGATTGTGAAATTGAATGTGGTTCGTAATGATAAATGATATTGTAATTCCCCGGAGTGGTCGTGTGGTTATGAAAACTTATATATGATTCTTCTTTTGTGTTGAGTGACCTTGTTGCGTATGTGGTTGTTGAATGACTCGGGTAGGTCAAGGGTTTAATGATTGTAATAATTGAGAGCAAGGGTTGTCCGTATGTTGCAACGGTGGCAAGTAGAGGTAGTGTATGTGATGTAGATACCTAGGTGAATTTTACTTTGGAGAAAGGGGCTCATGAGTAATCGTTAGCAAGCTTGATATGAAGTACCACGTGACGAAGGTGGGGTAATATAAAAGAGGAAGTAAAGGTATGCAGTGGGTGGTTAGTCGAAATGCTTGTAGTTATATTTGTTGTCTCTTATGTTTGTTAAAATGGCTAGGCTATGATCAAGAAACTAGTGAGTGGGTTGAATGAGGAGGTGGTTAGTAGCACGAGGTACTAGTGTAATTTCTGAGGTATCCAAGTGAGGGTAAAGGTGGGGAAGCGAGTGGTCTATGGCATATTCTTGCTAGTTGATTTCTTTTGTTATGTGGTGGGCTTCGGGTTGACCGATGATGTCTACCAGTACGTGTGGTTTTGTACTGATACTACTCTTGCTATGCCTTTTCGGCATAGTCTGGATATAGGTTGGTGATGTTTCATAAGGTGAAAAAGAAGAAATTCTCCAACAACTTCTATTTTTCCTTCTGCATGGTGGGAGCTGTGTTTTTTTATATATTATGTCCAGTTTGTACTCTTAGTAGCTCTTGTACCTGTTTAGACTAGATCCTTGGGGGTTTTAATTACTTGTAAGTCTTAACCCAAATTGTGTTTAAAGTTCTTATTATAAAATTTCGTTAGTATATTTAATTTTGATTTCGTTAATTTCCCCATGTTTTCACTATTAGGATATGTGGGTTCTCCTACTTAGGTTTTAGAGTCGGTGCCCACCCGGCCCGGTGGGATGGGTCGTGACAAATTGATATCAGAGTCCAGGTTACCGGTCTCCCAATACAAGAGCAAAATATGGACTAGACTTCTGCGGATTGGTGTGTTGACGTCAGCATCTAATCTTCATGAAGCTAGGAAGCATTCTAGGAGATTGTTCCACTTTTTTCTCTCCTTTCGTGCAAGTGTCGCTTGTGGTATGAGTTGGGTCCAAGTGGGACCTCCCGATTCCAATTGATATCTCAACAAAGTGAACCGAATATCATGGTCACGACTGAGGGGCCACAAGCAAATAAAATTGGAACTGAGAAGGTTCCAATTGGTATATGGCCTTTAGGGTTGCCTAATTGCATGGATGACGGGAAATAGTCATCCATGGATGCGAACTAACAAATAATTGGACTTGTCTATGCATTGTATCTTGGAATCTATGAATGTGTGTTTCTTGACGTCCGAATTAACGGTGAATAAATGATTATTGTTGTCTGAATTAACTGCAAATATGAAGTTGTAATTACTTGAATGTGATGAGATGATTATGTGAACAATAAAGGTGTGTTTGAACCCTGATATGTGCATTATCTTGGCCTAGTTGTGGAAGTTATGTGAGTTGTAAATGCTTGAGTATCGTGAAACTCGTGGTCAAAAGAAGGCCCTGACTAGGTTCGATACAAGAGTTTAGATAGAACTACGAGGCGATTTGTGAGGAAGATATGAACGTGTCTTGCGCTTGTGTAATAACCGCGTGAATGTCTGGATGTATCCTGGGGATGTGTAGGGTTGTGGTGCTGAATTAACAAGAACGAATTGGTTCGTGTATCGTGGGTTTGACTTAGAGTAGTCAAGGATTTCTCCTAGCCCAGATAAGTATCCTAAATTTGTTTAGTAAAGCTGGGAACCTTTGTGAAATTTTAGAAAAGAGAAGAACCCTAGAAAAGTCTTGGTCTAGGTTCTGGTTCCGTTTGAGCCGCTGGGGTGGGATTATTCCCGCCATTTCTCTCGCCAGAGCGGGATGAGGCTAGGCAGAACCTCAACCTGCCCCCTCTATTTTTCCAAGTTACCTGATAAGGACCCCAAATGGTATCCGGGCTAAGCCCTACAATTCAATCAGTGTCCAGCAATCAAGAATAGTTTATAAAACTTAATAACTAACCATTTGCTACAGAAAAAACAGAAAAACTAGCATCCAAGTGCTTACAAAACTTAAGAAAGGCGAAAAGATAAAAACAAGTTGTCCTAAAATTTACAAGCCAAGAGGGGTGAAGAAACAAATCAAGAACCCTGGGACTGAGAGGTGTCGGTGTTGGAGTCTAGCTCCTTCGGGGGCACCAGGCCTGTCATGGCCTCCTCCAGACAAGAGAACTTATGGAAATTTCCCTTTTCCACTATGGGAATCTCCTGCCCGGGACTAATGCAAGTGAACATGATCTTCACTGCCTTCCATATCCGAACCAGCAGACGGTCCCTCGCCAGACCCTTCCTCCTCTCATAGCGCAACTCACGACGGAGCATCTCAAACCATAGAGCAGTGTTGGGGGGAACTGGAGTGGTTGCGCTTGTTGCGGGACTTAACCCAACAGTCCTCTACCTGTGCCGCTGAAAGTGGAGGCTGAGACTCGGTGGGGTGAGTGTCGTCGCCTCCCTCCTCGTCCGACTCCATGGCTGCCTGACTGTTGTTGGCCCTGTCCATCCTCCTCCATTTGCTCCGAGAAGTAGAGCCATGTCTAACCAAAAGAGGGTGAAGGGGGGATCCATAGAAAGTACCTCATCAGTATCTAGGAGCGGTATCCCCACTTGTTTACATAGCGCAGTGATCAGTCCGGGCAGGAAGAAGGCCTTCTTGTTACCTTGATATAACATTTTCCACTCTGAGATTATTTGCACCCCTATATTTAAGTCGATGCTCTGTATAGCGCATGCCACCACCAAGGCCCGAGGAAAGGTCACATCGGTGTGGTTTCCCGACGGGTGGATCCTCCTAGTCACCAAGTGTAGCCACCTCTTAGCACCCGGAGACCAATTTGCACTAGTAATCCCTCAACAGTAGGCCAATAAACCTGATTCCGACGCGCAGGCTCGATCAAGGTATCCCTCAACCAACCCAGATCCATCTCTTTCTTCTTAGCCTCGTCCCCAGCGTTCGAGACCTCCGGCACCTCTAGAGTCTCATTAATGGCAGTGGCATTCAATGGTATGTCGACCCCCCGAATGCGGATAATAGGGTGAGGGTCGTCCCAGCGGACGGTATGCAGGATAGCATAGAACTCCAGCACCCAGTCAGCACGTGCGGCAGAGGGATCCTCGGTCAGTGGAGCCCACCCAAACTCCATCAAGTGAGCATAGAACGCAGGCTCTTTCTCCTCCAACCCGAGTAAGACAAAGCCCCTCTCACAGCAGAACTTGTTGTTCAAGACGTCATGGAATATTTCTCGACTAGCAGCGTCGGGAAATCAGACAAAAGGCAAATTTTCCTCATTTGGACTTGCCATTTAGAAAGCCTGCAAAAAGGTAAAATATATGTTAGAACACCAAAGGATTAGGCAAAATCTGGTTAAAATGGGAAGGGTGCAATTTTCTATATATTTAGGAGTTTAGGCTACTGGTTCCTGAATCCCGCCAAAGAGGCCCAAATCCCGCAAAAGCGGGATGAGGGAGGCCGCCATAGCGGGATGAAGCGGCCTTCATCTGGGACAAACACCAGGCGCGACCATGGCGCCTCTTCGTCCTAAAAACCCTATTTTTTGACAGAATTTCCACATTTCATAGTGGATTAATTACCCTAGAACCTAAATATGCAATTATTTCAGCAAAATAACCCCTAAATAGTACCCAAATCCGAGTTTTCTATCAAGAGACCCTTCAACTTCCCCTACCCATTTTGGTACCAATTCAAGCGTATTTCTACGAAATCCTTACGCCCAGGACGTTGTGGAGAGGTTGGGGATGTAAGGGAAGTGCACATGCTACATTTTTCTATCAAACTAGCAACCTAAGTTCATTTTCGAAAACTACTCCCCCCCCCAAAACCATTTCTAATCGATTAAATAGAAAGCATGCAATTGTTGTTAATCAAGTACTAAAGTAAAAAGTGTAGGAAATGAGAAGTTACCTTGATTTCGATGTCTAGAAGAGAAGTTATCAAGAGGTTTTGGGAAAGTTTGAGTGAGGGAAAAAGGGAGAAATGAGGAAAACCATTCCTCTTTCCCCTTTACTATTTTGCGATCCCCCGCTTTAGCGGAAGTATCCTCGCCAGAGCGGCTCTGCCTCAGCGGGAAGGTTGCTGCCCTAGCGGGCTAGGCTATGTAATTTAAACGCATTTGTTTCTTCGTGTGTTGCCTTAAATATCTAACCAACCCCCTTTGAGTATAGCATTTTTGTGTTTCGATTGAAGAAATCACCATTCGTCGTGATTTTCGTAATGGACCAATTAGGTAGTTAGAAGTGTTCTTAATATAGAGTGTGTGATGTCCGTGAACTAGTCGTTCGGGGACAAACGAGGGGTAAATTGGTATCTATTGTAACGACCCGAATCATCGTTATTTGGGAAAAGCAAAAAATTGGGAAATTCAAGGCCATTATCCCACCAGGGTGAGCCAAATGCCGCTAGGGCGGCAGCGCCACAGTGGGGCAAGTAGTCTCCAAGGCGGGATAGGTGAGACAGAATGTAAATAACGCAAATTCTTATTTCCTCCTTCTTCCAAATATACCTAAATTAGTCGTAAAACACCCTAGAAACCCCTAAAAAGTTGCTCTAAGCCTGGGAAGGAAGGAGAAGGAGGTTTCTAGCATAAGGAGGCCGATAGATTGTGGATTTCCGGTCAAGATCACCGTCGTGAAGTCCGAAAACAAGATTCGAAGTCAAAACATCCGTGCAGCTGCTTGGCGCTCAGGTAGGCTAGGTCTTATTAATTGAGTAGTTATAAATCTATACCCACTGCGTAGTATAATGATAATCAATGGTAGGAATTATGTGTAGGCCTTCGTACATCGAACGTAGGATGATTAAATCATAGGAAGAAGCCTTAAATGATGAACTAGTGTTGCGTATGGTTGAGCTAGTATTAAGTGATATATGTCGAAGTATACTAGTAGGTGATGGTTGTGATTATATGATTGTGTTATGTATGTTTTTTCTTGCTTCATTATAATACGTGCATGTATGTGAATGAAGCTTGTTGATGACACCTAATGTAAATAAGTTTGAACGAAGAACTATATGTGTTATGAATCACCTTTTGTTGTATGATTTTGATAATATACTTTGTGGTTGCGACTATCGATTGGGTGTTGCATTTCGACACACTAACTTGGATCGGTTGCCACATTTCAGCATAAATATCAGATCGGTTGCCATGTTTCGGCATAAACTTTTGATCGGGTACCATGTTCGGGTATGCTAACAGTTTGGGTTTGGGTTCCATGAGAGGACCAATGACTTGACATAATGGTGTACTTTGAGGATTGTGAAATTGAATGTGGTTCGTAATGATAAATGATATTGTAATTCCCCGGAGTGGTCGTGTGGTTATGAAAACTTATATCTGATTGTTCTTTTGTGTTGAGTGAACTTGTTGCGTATGTGGTTGTTGAATGAATCAGGGAGGTCAAGGGTTAAAAGATCGTAATAATTGAGAGCAAGGGTTGTCCGTATGTTGCAAGGGTGGGAAGTAGAGGTAGTGTATGTGATGTAGATACCTAGGTGAATTTTACCTTGGAGAAAGGGGCTCGTGATTAATAGTTAGTAAGCTTGATATAATGTACCACGTGACGAAAGCGGGGTAATATAAAAGAGGATATGTAGTGGGTGGTTAGTCGAAATACTTGTAGCTATATTTGTGGTCTCTTCTATGTGTTAGAATGGCTAGGTTATGATCAAGAAACTAGTGAGTGGGTTGAATGAGAAGGTGGTTATTAGCACGAGGTACTAGTGTAATTTCTGAGGTATCCAAGTGAGGATAAAGGTGGGGAAGTGGTCTATGGCTTAATCGTGCTAGTTGGTTTCTTATGTTATGTGGTGGGCGTCGGGTTGACCGATGATGCCTACCAGTACATGTTGCATTGTACTGATACTACTCTTTCTATGCCTTTTTGGCATAGTCTGGATGCAGGTTGGTGATGTTTCATTAGGTGAAGAAGAAATTCTCCAGCAGCTTCTATTTTTCCTTCCGCATGGTGGGAGCTGTGTCTTTTATTTATTATGTCTAGTTTGTACTCTTAGTAGCTCTTGTACCTGTTTAGACTAGATCCTTGGGGTGTTAATTACTTGCAAGTCTTAACCCAAATTGTGTTAAAAAAGTTTTTATTTATAAAATTCCGTTAGTATATTTAATTTCCTATCTTTAATTTCTGCACGTTTTCACTATTGGGATATGAGGGTTCTCCTACTTAGGTGTTAGAGTAAGTGCCCGCACGGCCCGATGGGTTGGGTCGTGACAATTTAATGTGTTAAATTGTTATTTATTAGTTTGGCTTGATGATTGTATAATAATTGAGGGCTAAGAATAAGCTAATCATTAGAGGGATGGACAGATTATAGGAAATTGGTATAAGGTTTCTTCCTCTCTTCTTCTACGAACATATGCTACTGATGTAAGTGATTAGCATGGCTTGGGGTTGTAATTATTCATGTAGTTATCACATTATGATTTATATTTTGATAAATTGGTATAGGTAATCAAATATTAGATGTATTCTATTGTATCAATATCGTTAGGTTTATGATAAATGGGAGAAGAATGAGGCTTAGCCTCAAGTTTGGAATTTAGAAAATTAATTGAAAATCACAGTTGAAACTTTATTATAAAATTGAGCGAGTTTACTTACATATTATGCATATTTGATAGATTGGAAACGCTCTGAGGCATTGAAGAAAGGAAAAGAATTGGCGAATTAGCTTGCTTGACTTTGGTTCTTTGATTGAGGCAGATTATGATTTATTCTACGGAAAAGGGTCAAAAATACCCCTAAACTATGCAAAATAGATCACTTATACCCTCCATTACATTTTGGGATAAAAAATACCCCCGTTGTTATCCCAGGAGACCACAAATACCTTCAAGAGTTAACTACCTAATTTTTAGTGATATGGCAAGCCACATGGGACTAATCCCTCCACCTAAGCGTTGTCAACTAGGATTTACTACAAAAGAACTTGACCTTTAGCGGCGACAAAGTCGCCACAAAATTTTGAAATATTGTCACTAAAGATTATGAGTGATTTTTAGTGGCGACTAAGGCTGCAGCAACCATTCGCTAGTAAAACCTATTTTTCAACAAAATATATGATAATTAATTTTCGATTGCAACGCAATTTTCTAAAATAAATAACTTGCACTATCAATATTAAAAATATTGAATATTATTACAAAAATCATCAAAATTGATTCTCGATTCAAATTACCTACTACATAATGCATCATTGTACATTTTATACATTACATATGACATAAAAATAAAACGTGCAGTGTCTTCAAACTCGTCCTTAATCGATATCATTGTTGGTTTTTTAAAACAATAAAGAAAAAACACAAAATTAGAATTTAATGTTAAAAAACCTTTAGTGACGATATTATGGAATTTTGTGGCGACTGTTGTCGCCGCTAAAAGTCTAGGTCTTTCGTAGTGAATCCTAGTTGGCAACGGTTAGGTGGAAGAATTAGTCCCACGTGGCTTGCCATGTCAATAAAAATTTGGGGTGTTAACTCTTAAGGGTATTTGTGGTCTCTTAGGATAATGGTCGTTACAAGGGCATTCTTTATCCCAAAATGTAACGAAGGGTATAAGTGGTCTATTTCACATAGTTCAGGGGCAATTTTGACCCTTTTCCGTTTATTCTATGTGATAGAGAGACTCTTAATAGTGATTGATAGTCATTGAGTCATATTGTGAAATTTTCTATGTACTGGATTGTTGTGGTTGAATGATTCATGTGTTGTTGTGATTGGTATGTAATCCCAAGACAGCGAAATTCATAATCTTGAACTTGTTCTATTAAAGTGATGCCTTGAACAAAGAAGATTTAAATGAAATATTGTTAAGAAAGTGGAAAGAGATAATAAAGAATGATGAATCAACTATATTGATGGATCAGGTGCTACGAGCCGACACAATATATTTGGATCGGACTCCACAAGTCGACACGATTTTATTGGATTGGATGCCACGAACTAGCACAATATTATTCGATCCGATATAACGTTCTAATACGGCAACATTAAAGGAAAACATATTAAAATAACTTAATATACTCAATCTCAAAGAACCCATTTCACAAAAGAGCATGGTGTGGAGGCCTGAGTCCTCATGTGTGTTCTTGATATTGTTGACTAATTTTGTACTTGCTTCATTGTTGTCATCAGTTGTTCTTGTGCTTGCGTTTTCCACCTGCTAAGTGCTACAGTTGATTCCATGTTATTACTTTATGTACATTAGTTTCTATTTTGAGTCAGTCGATGATATCTACTCAGTACATATTTCCCTGTGCTGACTCTTACTTGTTTTATTTTTCGTTTTCCTTTTGTGGAGTGCAGCAAGTGTACCAGCAACTTCGACTCGCCCTCGGCTCTAGCCAGTCTCCAGCTCATCAAATTTCAGGGTGAACTATTCCTTCTAACTCGTGTTGGATTTTCTCAGTCATGACATGATGTCCCTACATTTCAGACACAAGCTATTTCATTTATCTATTAGGGTGTCTTTGATACTCTCAAAATTAGTATTTGGGAATTAGATGTCCTTGATGTGATGACTTTCAAGTTTTTGGAATGATATGTAATAGACTCTAGTAGATTCCCACTTCTCTCTTCAAAAAGATTTGAGTTTCCGCATTATTATCGTATTTCATAAGTTGAATAACTAAAATAAATTGGAATTTGAATTCTTTGGTTCGCCCACTAAAAAGGTTATGAATGGGTGGCACTCATAACTCGTTTTGGGTCGTCAAATATAATCTTGACATTATCTACTCCTACTAAACTACATATTAAAAAATAATGAAAAAAGAAAAAAAAAATCAAAAAAATTCTAACAGCACATTAACTTTCCACTTTTATTTTATCTATATAAAAAAGGGGTCACTACATAAATGGACTATAAAATTCAAAATAATTACATGTTCATACCTCATCCAAACTAATGAAAGAAATACACATTCTCTCAAGAAAACATACAGCCCGTCCCCCCATTTTTTTTCTCTTTTTTTTTTTTTGATAAACATACCTAAATACACAATTTATTTTACCATATTCTTTAAAATTCCCTATCATTTGAAAAAATTACAAAAATTTCCGCTCTCTCATATTTTCATATACATAACTTTACGCGGTGTATCAATCGGATACATCAGTTTACGCGATGTATCGAATTCTCGGATACATCAGTTTACATGATGTATCGATTGGGACGTTGAGTGATGTCTTTGAAATCGAGAAGTGATGTATCGAGACATTGAGGGATGTATCTGAAATTGGGATGCGATGTATCTGGATGTTTTGGGATGTATTCAGATTCCACCAAATTTAAGGGATTTTCGTAATTTGAAAAAGAGTAGGGATAAGATGTAATTAGCTCTTAACACTATGAGATTTGTGTAAAATTCTTTTTTTATGTCCTATCATTAATTTCTTTTGTTCTTTCTCATTTATTATTTTTATTTTCTCTTTTATTCTTTTCTCATTTATTAATTTTATTTTCTCTTTTATTTTTTTTTATTCTTTGTTTATTTTATTCTTTATTTGAGATTCAATTTGGTAATAATTTAGTATTTCTATTTTGTGTTCGTTTATCTTCTTTTGTCTTTCTCTCTTTCTATATTTTCACTTTTTAAAGAATCGAAATAAATTATTTTTGTTCGTTCTCATTACTTATTTTATTTTCTATTTTATTATTTTCTCAATTATTTTTTTTATTCTTTTTTTCATATTATCCTTTAGTAGAGATACCATTTGGCAACAATTTTATTGATTTTTATTTTATCCTTTATTAAAGATACCATTTGGTAATATTTTAATGTATATCCTAATTATGTTATACTTTATTTATATACATTAAACATATTGTAATTTAATATAGTATCCTACATAAAATACATCTATTTTAAAGTATTACAATTGATAATTAGGTATTGAGTAATCTTTTATTTATTTGTTTTGAAATATCTTCTTAATTAGTATTATTGGAGTAACTGAATTTTGTATTCATTGTTAAAATTAGTGAAATAATTTTATCAATTTTCATATATGTTAATTCTTATTTGAAATGATTATAATAAAAAAAATTAATGTGTTATTCATGGCATAGTTAAAAATGTCTTACCATCAATTTTTTTTTTATAAATATCTAATTTCCAAAATTATAGTGTTTTTTCTCTTGAAAAACATCTATTATATAGACTTATCTATTTAGTTGATTATATTTAAGGAAAAAAAATAATTATATTTTTTTGAATCTACACTTAATTACTATAATTTACTAAATTTGTATTACAAAATAATAAAGTATAATCCTAAGTAGATAAGATAGTCATTTGTAGTTATTATTAATGAGAAATTTAATTGTCTTTTTCAACAAAGAGATTTATTTTAAGTGAAAAAATAACTTTTCAAAGGTATGCATTGGTACATTATGAACATAATTGAGTTCGGGGGAGGGTTAGGGGTAGAGGAGGGAGTGTAGGTTATGTATATGTAGAACATAATTTGTATGGTATAGTAATGAAAAAATATTAATGTATTAAAACGAAATTACAAAAATAGTTTTTAACTAAAGCGTACAATTTTTCTACAATTTTTTAATTAACTGAACAATATTTATTTTTAAAAATAAATCGAATGAACTATACATACACAAAAACACTTTTCATTTCCCTTGGTAGCAAAAGAGTTTGTATTTTAGTAGTTCAAAGAGTTTGGGAAATAGAAAAGAAGTTAGTTTTGTTTTGGAGGGAAGAGTATTGGGGGAATAAATGCAAAAAATTGAAATAAGGATACTATAGATATGTTATATTTCTGGCCAAATTTTTATGACCTTTTAGCATTACTCTAATGTAACGCTCTCACAGGAGAAGAAAACTTTGAAATTATTTCTATATTTCAATTATTAAGGATAATCTATTTGAAATAATATTATTATCCAAAATTAACAAATGAGTTAGATTGGTTTGGAATAGACTTGTGATTTGTTCTCAAATATTTTATCTATTCGCTTTTATTTGTTCACTATTTAAAAAATACTAGTTATGGACATGTGTGTTGCACGTGTATTCCTATCAAGTATTTCAAACTTTCTAAAATGACATGAATATTAGTACAACATACATGTGTAAGTGTTTCCAATTTGAAAGTGAAAATACAACTTTCCATGTGAAAATATATGTTGCAACAATATAAAACAATTGCAAAGACGGTATAATGTTACTCTTGAACAATATATTTCAAGTAGAATGTTGAATAATCTTGCTGATTTATATTACTAAAATTTAAACAAAATGAAGCTTAATTACTCCATTCTTATAATATTACAATCAAAATGTCCAAAAGCAAAATTGTCTCGCACCAACGATTTGAGTTTTAACACTGCAGAAAACTACCATCAATATATATATATATATATATATATATATATATATATATATATATAGATTTCTCATATTTAAGAAATTATTAGTCTTAGTGTCACACAAATATAAATGGAACTCTCATTTTTATTTGAAAATTTAGTTGTTAATCTCATTCAAACAAATTATAGAAAAACTAAAAATAAAACAAAAAGGGTGAAAATGAACAATATATGTATGTGTTTGCAACAATATATTAGATAGACTATAAAGTAACACAATTAAAATCTTTCATTCTAAGTAGCAATTTTTTAGCAAACTTTATTTAAATTAATTTGAATTTAGACAATTGACAATATGGATATCTGAGCATATTGTATAAATTATTCAAGTATTATCAAACTCATCATACATTAATAGAAGTTTTGTCGATTAAGTATCACTTACAAGGACAATAACACAATGACAAATAAAAATAAATTCCCACAACAGTGCAAAATGATACAAGAATTACATAAAAATGTGGATTGCATACCAAATTTAATTTGGAAAACCATACCTTGACACCAAAATGGAAAAGAAAACTTAAAATTATGAGCTAATAAACAAAATATCTCAAGGTATAGGTCCTCTCTTCTATACTTCTAAGTTCAACTATTCTACTGTAAGAAAACTTCTCTTTTTCATGATTTCATCTCTTATACTTTAACTTCAACTATATTCTATGGTAAGAAAGCTAACTTCAAAATGATGTCATTTGTTCTTCTTCTCAATTAGCTTATTGACGATATGATATATCATTATCAAGAAAGAAGATTAGAGAACCATAGATGGCCAAAAAGAAAAGAATATGATAATCTAGGGACAAGCATATTGTGGCTATAATTTACTGGTATTTATAGTGATATTTAATTGTCTTTTCACCTCCCAAAATTCAATAATGAGACACATTGAATCATGACACATAAATTTTATTTTTGGTTTCAAAATTCAAAGAGTCACTGAATTGGAAAATTTTCAATAATGAGACACATTGAATCATGCACATAAATTTTATTTTTGGTTTCAAAATTCAAGGAGTCACTTTATTGGAAGAGTTACATACATTGTTTTGTCTTCTACTTTTAGTAAATTAATTAATCTAATCAATTATAATTATAATGACATAACACAAGAATTAAAGTATAGTTGTAGGGTTTCATGTATATTATTATGTAATTAAAATATTAATATTTAACAAATTAAGTAACCATATTTTGATTTAGTGGAGGGTAAAATGGTAATTCAACTTTGAAGGTTGGAGCATTCCACTTTTAATGATACTAGTTTTTTGACACGTGTGTTGCATGTGATTACCAATTCAAAAAATATATGTTATAGTAAATAGTATTTCTTATTTAAGCGAATATTTGAATAATAAGCTTATCACAAAATAATATTGTAGTTTTTTTTGTGAATGTTCAATGTGCATCGTCATATATATATATATTATATTATTATTATTATTAGGTAACTATAATAATGTATATATTTATTTCAATTTGATGGGGTTCAATCATGTAATTAGTCGTATCTCACTAATATTACATTATAGACGATATATGTTGTGTATTTTTCTTGTAATCTAACCAGATGTTCGTTGCACATGTATTCCATATTAAACTGTTCAGATGGCATATGAACATGTGAAGAGAATAACTACATTTTTCTTTAGAACTTTTTTTTGTATATTAATTTTTATTTTATAAGTTATAACATAATAGATGACGTTCTTGTTGTTGACTCTCATATTTGACTTCTTGATTGACTGTGTACATAAATCAAAGATCGTTATCTTATTTTTCATGGTTAACTTAGAAATGTTTCCTTTTATTTACTGGAAAAACTAAAATTTAAAATTTAAGAATATATTCTATCTGTAGATTCATATAAATAATCACATGTTCATCTTACACCAACAAAGATATAGTTTATATACTTGTAAACGATTTTCAATTTACTCAAGCAAGCATGATTCGTTAAAGGAAAATAATAGCATCGTGTTATCACATATATAGGGGCGGTATAATAATATGAAAAATTATTGGTCAAAAGTTAATATAAGAAAAGATGAAATTTAGAAATTATTAATGTAATAACTATGGAATTCATAATATTATAACTAAGAATGTAAAAGAGTGTGACTAACATTTTCAATAATTAGTAATAACTAAGAGAATTTATAATGTTATAACTAAAGAATTAATGTACAATAGCCGAATTTCTAATAAATTTTATATTTACATAAATAAATAGGACTTTTAATTCATGTTACTATTTTATTAATAGTTATTTGATTTTAATTTAGTGTAGGGACAAAATGTAAATGTTTATTTCATATTACTGAATATAAAATTTATTTTGTAAATAAATTTTTTAAATGATTCATATATATTCACATACTTTCACATATGTTGTGAGTTTTTTTTTTAATAAAAAAAAATTCGGAACATTTTAAAATAATATATTTTGATGTTAGAAGATCTTGTTAACTTGATAATACATTCGTGACATATATAATACTTTAATTTAAATACAAATACCTACCCAAATATAAATATAGATTTACATTAATGAAAATATTTATCTCATAAAAATTAGCTATGTATTAAATAAATATTAAACTACTACAAACTTCAACTGGCGTTATTACAAGTCATATGAACTTTTCTTCGTTTAAAATATTGAAATATTAAGAAATAATAAATAAGTAAAACGAAAGGGTAATGTTTATATAGTAATAACTATTTTGAAGCAAACTTCCTCACAATCTATTTGTGTCTTATCTAAAAAGTCGTGACCTTTCTGAGAAGTCACAACCCTTTGGAAAAGTCACAACTTATTGAAAAAGTCACAACTTTTTGGACAATTCACAACTCATCGAAAAATCACAATCCTTTGAAAAAAGTCACAACGTATTGAAAAAATTACAACCTAAGTTAGGGGTATTATAGTAATTTTTCATTCAAGTTGGGAGTTCATGCAAAATGATACAAAATTACATAAAAATATGGGTTGCATATCAAATTTCATAACAATGCAAAATGATACAAAATTACATAAAAATATGGGTTGCATATCAAATTTATTTTGGACAATCATACCTTAACTCCAAAATGGACAAGAAAAACTTAAAATCTATGAATATTTGTTCTTTGAATTTTTGACTTAACACCTTTCCACTTTTAGAATTTAGTGTAATATAATAATAATATTATATAATTACTATTTAATAATTAATTGATTAGCTATTTCATAATGTTTTTATTTAGTGTAAGGGTAAGATGGTATTTCAACTTTTAACTTTTTTTGTTTTCACTTTTAGTAATATATGATATTTTCACTTTTACATTATCACTTTTAACATATTAAGAAAAAATAATTATTTTTTTCATGTTTTATCCTTAACATTAATTACTTATTCCCAACTCATTTATCATGAACTAATACTAAACATGAATTAGCAGGGGGAATGTGGTAAAATAATCATGTCAATTATTATTCTCTTAATCATTATGTGAAGTTCAAATATTACCATGTTCGTACCCCAAGGGTAGCGACTAGGGTCGCAGCTTCAAGTTTCTTTGTCATAAATAATCGAGTGCCTATTTTTTTTTAATTGAAAGAAAAGAGAAATAGGGGTTCTAACTGGATTTGAACCCTGGTCTCACGAGTGATTCCTCTAGCTTGTACCAGCAGCATAAAAAATCGAGTGTCTATTTTATAATAATCATCACATTTAAAATAAATTCCTACCAGATAACTCTGTCCACCAAAGTTTAGGCAGATAGGAAAAAACCGGAAAGGATATACTTTGTCAAAAATTGGAGAGGATGTATGGACAAAGTTTGATCTTTGAGTACTTGGCATGCAAATGGAAAATTCCAAAAAGCAACAATTACTTTTCCTTTTTTTCTTCTTTATAGTGTCTGTCATTGCAAGAAAGCATATATTTTAGGAAAGTTGTAACATGAGTTTGAGTGAAGGAAGATATGGAATCAGATGTTCACTACTTTAAAATATTAGCTAATAAATACTCTCATTTTAAATGATATTATTTTGACCCCACTCTTAACATGAATGCGCTTATAAATCTTTGTGAATTTGTTGCTTGGAATAACAAAATCAAACTCTCCATTACCTCTCTCAAGCATTGATTTTCATACCAAATTCTACATTGCTTTTCTTTTAGCTTTCATTTTCACACCAAATTCTCCAACATTACTACTCTTTGATTTTCATACCAAATTCTCCATTTTCACTCTCTCATATTTCATTTTCATACCTAATTCTTCATTGCTGCTCTTTTAGCTTTCATTTCATACAAAAATTCTCCAATTCCACTATCTCATATTTCATTTTCATACCAAATTCTCCATTTCCACTCTCTAATATTTCATTTTCATACCAAATTCTCCACCGCTCTATCATATTTCATTTCAATACCAACTTCTTCATTGCTGCTCTTTTAGCTTTCATTTTCATATAAAAAATTCTCTAATTCTGCTATCTCATATTTCATTTTCATACCAAATTCTTCATTTCCACCAGTCAAAAAGAGAGAATTAGAAAGCAAAAAGTTCAGACTTGATAGTTGAAAAAAGGCTTACTACTAAACTATCTATGGAGTTCTTATCTATTTTAGTGGAAAGAGTTGCATGTTGCTTGATGCAGCCAGTTGCACGAGAGATTGGGTATTTAGTTTACTACAAGAGTAACATGAGATGTATGGATAAAGAATCTGAGAAGCTAAAGAATATCAAAAGTGAGGTGCAGCGGAGAGCGGAAGATGCACGGAGAAACTTAAAACACATTTCAGCCAATGGCGAGGCTTGGTTAAGGAATGTTGATATACCACTACTGAAGATGTGGCAGCTGTAATACAACGACGTAGAATTGAGGTTGAAAGATATGGTTGGTGTCCAAACTTGAAGTCACGTTACTCCCTAAGCAAGAAAGCTAAGAAAATTGCAGGGGAGTTGATTGATCTTCGAAATGAAGGCACCAATCCTAATGCTTTCTCCTACGATCATCCAGTTCAAAGTGAGGTTATACCTAGTTAAAATGATGAGGTGTATGACTCCAGAAAATTAAAAGAGGAAGAGGTCATGGCAGCTTTGAGAGATGACGGGGTCACTATGATTGGGGTATGTGGTCTGGGTGGTGTTGGTAAGACAACACTGGCTGAGAAAATCAGACAAAAGGCAAAACAAGAAAGGTTGTTCAATGATGTTATCATGGTAACTGTCAGTCAACAACCCGAGTTGAAGAGAATTCAGGGATGAGATCGCAAGAGGAGTCGGGCTGACATTAGAAGGGGATGATATGTTGAGTCGTGGAAATTGACTGCGTACAAGGTTAATGGATCAGAACAGCCGCACCATTATCATCTTGGATGATGTTTGGGAGGATCTTCATGATCTAGATAAACTTGGAATTCCCAGCGGTAGTAACCAGAACCATTGGTGCAAAGTGATATTGACAACGCATTCCCGAAATGTTTGTGAGGCAATGGAAGCTCAGAATATCATGGATGTTGGAATGTTATCTGAAAAGGAAGCATGGTGCCTTTTCAAGGAGAAAGCTGGTGATTCAGTTGACATTTCGTCTATTCATGACACAGCAAAAAAGGTTGACAAAGAATGCAAGGGGTTGCCATTTGCAATTATTACAGTTTCAGGAGCACTAAAGCGTAAAACTAAGCCTTCATGGGAAGATGCCTTTATACAATTACGTGATGCAGAACCAAAAAATATCCCTAGAGTGCACACAAAGGTGCATAAATCTCTGAGGCTAAGCTACGACCACTTGGGAGAGAATGAAGCAAAGTACCTCTTTTTGTTTTGTTCTTTGTTCGACGAAGATCGTGATATTTGGAGTGAAGAATTGGTTAGAATTGGAATGGGGCTTGACATCTTTTCGGGAATTAAAAATATACAAGGAGCAAGAAATAGGGTGTGTCTTCTATTAGAAATATTGTTAGATTGTTTCTTGTTATACCAAGGTCGTTTTGACAAAAATCATTTGAAAATGCATGATGTGGTCCGTGATGTGGCTATAAGTATCTGAGGGAGAGCATAACTTTATGGTAAGTCACGATCTTAACTAGAAAGAGTTCCCAAGAAGAACTTCTTATGAGCATTTCAGTCACATGTCCATTGTTGCAAATAAATTTGATGAGCATCCTAGACCAATATTTTGTCCAAAACTGAAGCTTTTAATGTTGAAACTCTGTTTTGAAGATCCATACAAATTACAGAAGGATTTTTTTGATGAAATGATTAACCTCAATGTCTTGAGCCTGAGGGGACAGATTTGTGGAGTCCATTATGTCTTTTCCATCATCGATTCGGAGGTTGTCAAGTCTGAGAACGCTGTGCGTGAGTAATTTAAGCTTGGATGACATATCCTTTATAGGGGAACTTGTCGAATTAAAAATTCTCAACATAAGAGATTGTGAGTTAGATGAGCTGCCAAAGGAGATAGGAAAATTGAGCAAGCTAATTATGTTAGAGTTTTGGAATGAGAATACAACAGTTAAAAGGATTTCAGCAGGGGTGTTATCAAAACTAGGTCAACTGGAGGAACTACTTATGGCGGGAGTAGTAGATTTGAGGGAAGTGGAATCCTTATCAAAATTGAATGTACTGACATTACGTAAATGTTGTAGCAATGCGATCTACATTAACTTTGATCTTTGGTCCAATTTGACACGGTACACTCTTAGACTGGGTTGACAAGCTGACAGTGAGATGCTGCCCAATGGTCGTTACGACAAGAATATTGCTTTAGAGGTGACGGATACTGCCCCATTAGGGGATTGGATCTGCCACATATTGAAGGAGAGCGAACTTGTACTTTCAAGCGGAAAGGGCTCTAATAATGTGTTGACTGAGTTGCAACTGAATGAATTTCAGAATGTGAAACATCTAAACATCTTCAAATGTGATTTAGTGACACATTTATTGAAGATGACATATGAAGTAATCAAGTTCCCTAATTTATCTTATTTGAACCTTGCATCTCTCGAATGTCTCACTCACTTTTGCAGTGCCACTATCGAGGGCATTGAGTTCCCTCGGTTACAGAATATGTACTTAGGTGGATTACCTAAGTTTCAAAATTTCTGGCCTACACCCAACAACTCCTTCACTCACTCAAATCCTCTTTTTCATGAAAAGGTTTGCTTCTTATCATCAAAATGTTACCTTTTACTTGCCATATTTACTTATACAAAGTCTATTGCTCACATATATCCATTTTCTCCAATAATTTTAATTTTTTTTTTTTTACTTTTGTATATTCAACCGGTATTTTTAAGTTTTAAATATCTCCTTAGACATCTATTAACTTATCATTATTTGAGTTTCATAATCGTATTTCATTCTTTTAGTGTGAAAATAAATAGCTATGGAAAAAGAAGAAAAAAGTAAGAACAAATTCAAGACTATTTTGTTTCAAGCTATATTGTAATTTATTTTTTGAAAAAGGGTACACAATTCTCTTAATCTACGTGAAATGATAAAACAAATGTTCTTCATTTATAGTATAGTCAAAAAATGTCCTTGCCATTGATACTTTGGTCTAAAAATGTCCCAATTGTTACTAAATGGGTCAAAAATACTCTGTTCCGAATAATTATATTATTTCTATTCTTTTTAAGAAAATCTTATTCCTAATAAAAAATATTACTTTCAAAGAAATGTATTCTTGTTTTCTTTATTTTAAAATCAACTTAACTAATAAAAAAACATAGGAAATAATTTTATTCTTCTTAATCTCAGTTTGTAAATTAAAATAGAATAATTTCATAAACCCTTTTAATGGATAAATATGTCATATATATAAGATCAAAGTAAATCAACCATTAATTTTTATTTAGATAATTATAGTAAAATAAGAAATATTTTTAATATTAGTTTTTTCATATTGAAGTAGGATAAACATTTGGTAATACAAAAATATTATTATGATTGAGGCCAAGAGCTCCAAGTGTATGTGCAACAAAATACAATAAAGTTTGATACTTCAACATTTGCAAGTTTCTTGTCCCAACCTAGAAAATCTAATTATAAGGTGGGCTAGCAACATAAGTGCTCTATGCTCTCACCAACTTCCAACTGCCTACTTTAACAAACTTCAAATCCTGGCAGTATCAGATTGTGAAAAATTAAGAAACTTGATGTCTCTATCAGTTGCCAGAGGTCTTCTGAATCTAGGGTTACTAGCGATTTCAGATTGCCAATCAATGGAAGAAGTGATCATAAAAGAGGAACAAATAGGAGAAGGAATCATGACCTTATTTCCCCGGTTGCAAAAGCTGAGCCTACGCAATCTGCCTAAGCTGGGGCATTTCTTTCTGACAAACAATGCTCTTGAGTTTCCATTTCTCAGAAGTGTGGATATTTATGACTGCCCTGAAATGAAGATGTTTATCCAACATGAAATATCTATGAGTACACCGATTCTTGAAAGTGTGAATTTCCCTTTTAATTATGAGGTTAAAGTAGATGATCTGAATAAATGGACACAACAGAGGTTCAATTACAAGGTTTGTCTTGTCCCACTAATTGCTACATATTATAATTAGGTTCTACTTCTATCGTTATTTAAGTTCGTCAACTTTCTTTTACTTAATAAGATACTCATCTCTCTTTTCTTTTGCATCTCTTTTTCCTCCAGGAACAAAATGCTAGCAATGCAACCTAGTCATGGCAGAATTTATGAGGGTAGTAAGTACTCAATGAAATAATGCAACTAAAACCTCGAACATCACATCATACCTACACTCGTGATGGAGGTAACAAGCAGAGGCGGATCTACATTATTGTAACCTATCGATTCATGTCAACCCACTAGCTATTGCCCATAGATCTTGTATATGTATTAGTAATATCTAGAAAATAGTTGATTGTGATTTAAACTTGAGGTGAATGTGGGATTCTGTAAACTTTAAATTTGGCATCCGCCTTTGGTTCTAAATTCTTCTTTCATTATATTTAACAGCTAATATGTAGATTTATTTTCTCATGTCATCTTGCATTCTACGTTCTAAACTCTGTTGCCTTTCTTTTTTGGTTAGGCAGAATTGTGTAGATTTTTACCTTGTATAAATTTCTGTATTTGAATTATATATAGTAGTAACTAATTACCATCAATGTTGCTTTCTTCCAGGGCATACAATCAAGCCCCATCTAATTTTATTATCAACCATCGATGTGCTCGAGCTCCCAAGACCTTGACCCTGGTGGATAATGTCTCTTTCTATCATTTCCGTTCACCATACTAGTGTGTTTGTTACATTAACGTATTACCTGGTAGAATCTGGATAAATTGTTTATACATATTAACAGCAAGAAAGGAATTTTTAGTTGTCCTTCAAAACTACATCTTATTTGAATTGTGTCTCGATAACGCAGTGTGCCATAAAAGAGACAACCAGAAAGATCATAACTTTTCGAACAAATTGAATACCATGGCCTGGATTTACAGTTGAGGAACAAAACCAACATTTTTCCAATCTCACTCTGTACCATAACAAATGCAGTATTAAATAAAAACCAAAACACTAGAGTTATACAACAAAGATAAACTCTTTATAGATACTAAAGGAGGAATGCTTATCCTTTCTTGCAACAAAACGCACAAATAAATCGAAAACTTAGAAGGTCGGAATAATCCAGATTTCCACTTACAAACAGCGGACAAATATGTCTCAATACACATTCTCCTTCTAACCAATGTATTCCCTCCGCCTTGATCTTTTTGTCAACTTTATGCATAAGTATAACACACTTGTAATCCTGGAGGAGAGCTATTTGATAACAACTCAGTGATAGAGTTATGTATAGGAGGAGAGCTACTTGATCTAAAGAGGGTAGAGTGTACGCAAACTTTATCTCTACCTCGGAGGTGAGATATATAATATTATTATCCATAAAAGGAATAATAAAGCTTACTCTAGAATTCAACTTCCAAAATTTCCAAGAGTTTGAAAAACAACAAAAGTTGAGTAGAGAACAAGGGCTTCAACATGACTCACTTAATCAATTGGAGAGAAAATTCCAAAATCAAACATTGCTTTTACTTTTTATCTACATTTCTTTTTCTGCCATATGGAGTCAAATTTTTTGAAATGAAATCTAATCAAACACTCCCACTTTAATAATGTTGTCATTTTTAACCCCACTACTTCTTTAGTTTTCATTTTCATATACCAAATTCTCCATTATTATTCTTTCAGCCTAGAGATGACAATGGGGTGGGACGGGCCGGTTGCGGAGAAAATTCGCATAAACCCGCGAAGACTAGTCTATATATATATATATATATATATATATATATATATATATATATATATATATATATATAACAGAGTTCAGACTTGAGAGTGGAGAAAAGGCTTATTACTAAACAATACTAGCAACAGAACTGGTAACAAAGGAGATTTCCTAATACAGAACATGATTCCACTTAATCAATTGCAGAGAAAATTCCAAAAGCAAATATTACACTTTTCCTTTTATTTTTACTCCCACTGTAATTTTGACCCCACTACTACTATTCATGCTTGCATATTGTACTATACCAAATTCTCTATTATTTGTCTTGTTAAGTTTTCATTTAATATCTCACCTTTACTTCCCAGTAACTATGTGATGTTCATGGCATTTTTTCTCTTTTGGATTTCACACCTTATGTACGGTATTTGAATTCACACGTTCCACTTTGGGGGTAAAATATTTCCTTCCAAAAGTATATATGTTACTTGAACTCGAAACATCTGGTTAAAAAAGAATTGAGTACTTACCATTCCATAAAATCTTTGACGATAAATCCTCCCCTTCTACTAGTACCTTTTTTTTCCATCTAGTCAGGTAAAAGTTTGTAAAAGTTATAAATAAAATTACAATAATTAATTTTATGAAGAAATCACGAGTTCGAGTACTCCATTTTTTAACATGTAAATTAATCGTTGGTGTGTTTGTTGTTTAGTCACTCTCAAAATAGTACGGTGTACTGGTCGCACCACCCTGAGAGAAGTTCTCCAACACACCCAACATCCTCAACAAGGTATCCAGAAACAAAAGAGTTGTAAACTCCGGAGGAACCTAGTCCTCAACAACCTCAACTTGTGGCTAAGGGGAGACCTCTCTAGATCAACCTCTAGCTGGTGCCGCTCCATGAGCACGAACTCTAGCCAATGCTACTCCACTAGAACGAGCTCTAGCTCAATCCCTACCCCTACCCCTAGCTGGGGTCTCAAAAACTACCTCGGGGACTGCCTCCCCCTACCACTGAAACTGGAAGCTTTGGTCCTCGACATATGTCAAAATAACACGTGGTAGCTGAGCACTAATGAAGGTAATCATGCATGATAAGAAATGTTGAATAAAAGGAAGTTTCCTAACAGTCTTCTAAGCCTATCGAATGTAAGTACAGACGTCTCCATACCGATCATCGAGACTCTACTTAGACTTGACTTGTACACACCTGATACCTATGAATCTAGAACTCTGATACTATTTTTCACGACCCAAAAACTGATGTGATGGCACTTGTCTATCCCACCAAGACAAGTCAGCCTCAAACCAAACAATACGAAAGAAAAGCGAAAAAATAAGACAATAAAAGCATAAAAATGAAAAACTTAGCCATTCTAAAATAACCCCAAAACTTGGTTGTCACCTGTACAAGCCACTATTATAATAATACAGAATTTGAAAGATAATATAAGTCTCAATGTCTTTGTTTCTTGAATACAACAAAACATAAAGTAAGGAACAAGAGGGCCTGCCAGAATGACAAGCAAGTACCTCTCAATGTATTCTAAGAAGCCTTAGAAATAGATGAAGAAGAAAGGTCACACGGGTCCAGGCTCGAAACCTCTACAAGTGAAGAAGAAAAGTACTGAACAACACGATACTCAACAAGAAACCCACTAAACAAGGAAAAACTAAGGTAGAATACGAGTACTCCAATCATCCCAACCGAACCACCTCAACTACAACCTTCATAGAAGTCAACCTAACAGCTTTACAATACACAATTCACAAGGTTTACCAATTATAGTTCAATCATCACAATTCACCAACCAACAAGTATCAAATATGTCATTCACAATTATCAAGTATCACGAATAACATTCACTAGTATCATGATCATCAAGAACAATTATCATGTACACTGAATACAAATATCAAGATTATGTCACATGACCCAAAGTACACCCTAGACATGACATGACATGACATATAAGATCTCAAAAGGCCCTACACAAGTCACTTGACATACATATACACATTGTAATAGATAAAAGTAAAGAGTATCATATGAATAAAAGAGTTTGACATTAAAAGCGAAAATCTCTCATAGTCATGACAAACCATCTAGTACATCAAAGAAGTGGTTGAGACTTAACCTGTACACCAAGTACAACATCTGAAAAGTAAAGACAGTTGAAAATAATAAAGGCAACATGGGTCCTCGGACTATGAGGACTCACCAAGTCTTCAAATGTTTTAGTGATCAACTAGCCACGAGTGGGAGGAGTGGAAGCGTTACACCCTACATTAGTGAACAATGAAGGCACAAATATGTGTTAGTACATGGAATATACTATGTATGAGGGATATGCACAAAAACATGAAACATGATAATAAGGGGACATAATCGAAAACATAGTAGAAGCCTTTAAAAAGCATCATAAAACTTGAACATGGTCAATGCATCTTAAATCATAAGGAAAGCTTCATAAAATATTTTAGGAACAACTTAGTGGATTTTGTAGGATATTTACTATTAACCGACATAGACCACATGAGCAATAACATAGAATCCAGTGTCTTGCCACCGAAAAGAGAAGTCCTTACTTGCCAAGGCAAGGACCTTAACTTCTATCTAGGTGGATCCCACTAGCTATGTCACTTAAGACAACATACGGGGTCATGTAGTTAGGGACAAGAAGATTACTACTAGAGACCCGACCTTTACTAATAGGAGAGTCTCCATCTCAATATCCTCTCGGTGCTAAGTAAAATCTCAACAGAATCAGTCATAAATGTGAACACATCATCATACATGTAAAAACACAATTATGTTACTAATCCAAACTAAAAACATCATAGAATAGATTCTTGAATCTTGAATCATGCACGTGTGATAAAACCTTTCAACAAACCATGATCCCTTAATGTGAGAAAACCTTTCACAATTTAGTTTATGCTAATCTTAAATCAACGTAGATCATAAAACATTCCTTTTCATAAATCATGCATATCGTTCATGAAAACATCATCATAGATTCATAATTCCTTCATAAATGCACAACCTTCTGGGGTTCATAGTCAAAATAATGTATCATGCATGAGTTCATATGAAATTGATTTAAAAGAATGTAATTAAGTAAAAACTTTCATAATAAGATCAAAATCATACAATATAATCCATACAAATAGAACCCATGAGGAATTGAATGAAAACCTAATTGGAATTGAATTGGAGAATTGGAGCAATCTTTGGGACTCAATGGGAGAATGGAACCCATTGATGAACTCCCACATACCTTTTTTTTGAAGCCCAAAACAATGGTGAAAAAAGAGACTTGATTTGGAAACCCTAGCTTCTTCTTCTTTGATCTTGGTAGAGAAACTTGAGAGAATTTTGGGGATTTTGGGAGAATGAAACAGAATAGGTCAATTTTAGGATTTAAATCAGTTATATGGTCTATTTATAGGTTAAAACGATGTAGTATAGGTATTTGGTACATAGGAAAAGACCCAAATACCCTTTAAAATATTTTTTCGTACAGACCCTATGGTTCGTAAGAATTCCTACGGACCGTACTGGTCAACCATAGGTTGAGTAAATGGGGCCTAAAATCTTGGGTAAATCCTACGACACACTTCTATGGATCATCAAACTTCCTACGGTATGTAGTCCCCATCCGTAGACCTCAACTTTAAACTCAAAATTTCACCAAGTCTTGTCCCACTTCTACGAGTGTTTACTACGACCCATAAAATACCCTATGATCCGTCATTTCCTATAACGACCCAAACCGTTGTTACTTAGGAAAATAAAAAATTTGGGAAATTCTGGGCTACTGTACCGCTAGGGTGGCCAGATGCCGCTAGGGCGTGGTGCCACAACGGGATAAGTTGGCGCCAGAGCGGAATAGGCGAGGCAAAATGTAAATAACGCAAAATATTATTTCCTCCTTCTTCCTAAAATACCTAATTTAGACGTAAACCACCCTAGAAACCTCGAAAAAGCTGTTGTAAGTTTGGGAAGGAATGAGAAGGAGATTTCTAGCATAAGGAGGTCGATGAATTGCGTCTTTCCAGTCAATAATACCATCACGAAGCCCAGAAATAAGAATCGAAGCCAACACCCCGTGCAACTGCTTGGCGCCCAAGTAGGCTAGGTTTTATTGATTGAGTAGTTATAAATTTGTGCTCACTAGGTAATTTAATGTAAATCAATGGTAGGAACTATGCATAGGCCCTTATGCACCGAACAAAAGAAGAGTAAATTCATATGAAGAAGCCTTAGATGATGAACTAGGGCTAAGTATGGTCGAGTTCTAGTCTTTGTGATGTATGGTTATGAATACTTCGTAGGTGATGGTTGCGAATCTATGATTGGGTGATATATGTTTGCGCTTACTTAGTTGTAATGCATGTATGCTTGCAAACATTGCGTTATAGATCATATTGATCGTATATGTAAATAATTGCATGAGGTATACCATGAATCATGATATGATGTATGATTGTGAGAATATACGTGACTGTGAATGTGGTTGTTGAATGGATCGGGTGTTGCATTCCGACATACTATATTGGATCGATTGACACGTTCCGGCATAAATATTAGATCGGTTTCCATGTTCCGACATAAATATTGGATCAGGTACCACGTTTCGGTATGCTAACAATTTGGGTTTGAGTTCCATGAGAGGACTAATGACTTGACATAATTGCAAATCAAGTTGTACGTGTTCTTAAGTGATAATTGATGTTATATTACTCGGATGGGTTAAAAGAAGGTGATGACATATATATATGTTTCTTCTATTATGTTGATTTATCCATTATATATCTCGTTGTTGAACGAGCTGAGAAGGGCCAAGGGTTCAAGAGTTGTTAGTATTGGGAGAAATGTGGTCCGTGTGTTGCAAGAGATTCGTGGTTAGAGGTTAGGAAGCTTTGATGAAAGGCACCAGGTGGCAAAGACTAGGTAAGATCAAGCAAAAGCAAAAACATTTCGTGAGGGATCATTTGTTCATGGAAATGTTGGTGGTTGTAATTGTGGACTCTTCTATGAGTTAGAATGGCTAGGCTATGTTTAAGAACCTAGTGAGGTGGGTTGATTGGATCAGAATTAGTAGTAAGGGTGCTGGTGTAATTCTGCAGTATTCAAAGAGGGTAAAGGTGGAGAAACGAGTGGTTATTTGCATGTTATTGCTAGTTTATTTCTTATATTATGCGGTGGGCATCGGGTTGACCAATGATGTCTACCAATATGTGTGGTTTTGTACTGATACTATTCTTGCTAGGCCTTTTAGGCATAGTCTGGATGCAGGGTCGGTGACGTTTCATTAGGTGAAGACAAATAAATCTCCAGCAGCTTTTATTTTTCCTTTCGCATGGTGGGAGCTGTGTCATATATTATTATGCCCAATTTGTACTCTTAGTAGCTCTTGTACCTGTTTAGACTAGATCCTTAGAGGTGTTAATTACTTTATAAGTCTTAACAAAAATTGTGTTAAACGTTCTTATTTATAAAATTTTGTTAGTATATTTTATTTTAGTTTATCGTTAATTTTCTGCATGTTTAACTATTGGGATATGAGGGTTCTCCTACTTAGGTATTAAAGTGGGTGCCCGAATGGTCCGGTGGGTTGGGTCATGACAAATTGGTATCAGAGGCTAAGTTGCCGGTCTCCAGTACAAGAGCAAAATGTGGACTAGACTCTTGCGGATTGGTGTGTTGACGTCCATATCTAATCTTTAGGAATGTAGGAAACATTCTAGGAAGTTGTTCCACTTATTCTCTCCTTTCGTGCATGTGTCGCTTGTTGTATGAGTTGGGTCCAATTGATATCTCCCGATTCCAATTAGTATCTTAACAAAGTAAATCGGACGTCGTGGTCACGACTGAGGGGCCACAAGCAGAGCAAATTGGAACTAAGAAGGTCCCAATTAGTATCTGACCCTAGGGGTTTTGTAATTACATGGATGATCAAGGGTGGTCATCCATGGAGCGAACTAACTAATAATTTGGACTTGTCTGTGAATTGCATCTTGGAAACTGTGAATGCATGCTTCTTGTTGTCAGAAATAATTATGAATGTGAAGGCTGTAATTGCTTGAATGTGACGATGTGATTATGTGCACAGTAAATGTGTATCTGAACTTTATATGTGCAATATGTTTGCCTAGTTATTGAAGTTATGCAAGTTGTAAATGTATCGTGAAGCTCGTTGTGAAAAGAAAGTCCTGACTAAGTTCGAGAGAAGGGTATAGATGAGTCATTAGGTGATTCGTAAACCAAAATTGGACGTCTTGTGCTTGACTAAGGATCGTGTGAGTGTCTGGGTGTATCCTGGGGATGTGTAAGTTGTGGTGTTGAATTAAGGAGAACAAGTTAGGTGTGTATTGCTGAGATTGACTCGGGGTAGATATCAACTATCTAGCTAAGGGAAGTACTCTAAAAATGCCAGTGTTATAGCTGCAAACCTTTGGGGGGATTTGGGAAAGAAAAAGAACCCCAGAAAAATTGTTGGCAGGGGTTTTGTTTCCATTTTGGCCGCTGAGGCGGGAATTTTCCCGCCAAGGTTTGGCCGCCAGAGCAGGACAAGGTGAGACAAAATTTCAGCCCTGTCTCTCCAATTTTTCCTAATCACAAATTTCAACCCCGAATGGTATCTGAACTAACCCCTACAAGTCAATTAGTGCTCAGCAATAGAGCAGGAAGTCATAACCTTAATATTTAAATATCGACTGTGTCAAACAGCAAAAACTAGCATCCATGTGCTTACAAAACATTAAGAAAGGCGAAAAGATAAAAATAAGGTAAAGATTTGTCCTAAATTACAAGCCCAAGAGGGGCGAAGAAACAATCAAGAACCCTGGGACTGGGAAGTGTCATCGTCAGAGTCTAGATCCTCCGGGGGCACCAGGCCTGTCATGGCCTTCTCCAGACAAGAGAACTAGTTGAAATCTCCCTTATGACTATGGGAATCTCCTGCCCGGGGGTAACGCAAGTGAACATGATTTTCACCGCCTTCCATATCCGAACTAGCAGACGGTCCCTCGCCAGACTTTTCCTACTCTCCTAGAGCAGCTTGCGACGGAGCATCTCAAGCTCTAGGGTAGTGCTGGGGGGAACCGGAGTGGTGTCAGCAATACGGCACCCCATTCTCCTCCGGATAGCTCCCAAGTCCTCCTCTACCTATGCAGCTGAGAGTGGAGGCTGGGACTCGATGGGATGATTGTTGTTGCCTCCCTTATCGTCCAACTCCACGGCTGCCTGAGTGTTGCTGGCCCTGTCCGTCCTCCTCCTTTTTCTTTGAGAAGTAGAGACATGTCTAACCAAAAGAGGGTGAAGTGGGGGATTCATATGAAGTACCTCATCAATATCTAGAAGTGGCAACCCCGTTTGTTTGCACAGCGCAGTGATAAATCTCGGTAGAAAGAAATCCTTCTTGTTACCCCGGTAGAACATTTTCCACTCCTAGATAATCTGCGCCCCCACATTCAGCTATATACCCTGCACCGAGCACGCCACCACCAAGGCCCGAAGAAATGTCATGTCCGTGCGATTTCCCGATGGGTGAATCCTCCTAGTGACCAAGTGAAGCCACCTTTTAGCATTTGGTGACCAGTCTGCACTAGTAATACCCTTAGCAGTAGACCAATAGACCCTGTCCCAGCGTGCAGGCTCCACCAGTGTGTCCCTCAGCCAGCCCAGATCTATCTCCCTCAACTTAGTCTCGTACTCAGCATTCAAGGCCTTAGGCAACTCTAGTACCTCATTTATAGCAGTGGCGTTCAGGGGGATATTAACTCCCCGAATGTGGATAATGGGGTGAGGTTCGTCCCAGTTGATGGTGGACATGATAACATAGAACTCCCGCACCCAGTTAGCACGTGCGGAAGGGGGAGCCTCGGTCTATAAAGCCTACTCGAACTCCATCAGACGAGCATAGAAGGTAGGATCTTTCTCCTCCAGCCTAAGCAAGATGAAGTCCCTCTCACAGCAAGACTTATTTTTTCGAAAGTCATGAAATCTCTCTCGACTAGCAGTGTCCAGAAATCGAACAAAGGGAAAATTTTCCTCATTTAGACATGCCATTAGATAAGCCTACAAGTTATGAAAAGTATATGTTAGAACACGGTAGAAATAGACAGATTAAGGTTGGAAAGGGAAGAGAAAAAATTCCGAGTTAAGGGGTCCAAGCCACTGGTTCCCGATATCCCACCACAGCGGCCCAAATCCTGCCACTGCGGGATGATGGAGGCCACCATAGCGAGATGAAAGTCGCCAGAGCAGCCTTCATCTGGGACGAACAGCAGGCCCGATCATGTCGCCTTTTCATCCTAATATCCCCATTTTTTGACAGATTTTCAGTAGAACAGAGTATATTAACTACCTTAGAGCGTAAATATGCAATCATATTAGCAAATAAATCCCTAAACAGTGCCCATATCTGAGTTTCCTATCAAGAGACCCTTCAACTTTCCCCAACCGTTTTGGTACCGTATCAAGCATATTTCTACGAAATTCTTACGCCCAAGACGTTGTGGAGACGTTGAGGACGTAAGGGGAGGATCCATGCTACGTTTTCTTAGAAAATCATGCAACCTTTATTCAAAAGTTTAAATAACTACCTTAAGGCATTCCTAATCAATCGATTAGTGTCATGCATTCATAGTTAAGTAAATAATGAAGTAATGAGTGTAAGAAACAAGATTGTTACCTTGATTTTAACGTCCGGAAGTGAAGTGATCGAGAGGTTTTGGGAGAGTTTGAGTAAGGAAAAAGGGAGAAATGAGGAAACCATTCCTTATTCCCCCTTTACTGTTTTCCGATCTCCCGCTTTACCGGGATTATCCTCGCCACAGCAGCCCCGCCTCAGCGGAAGGGCTGCCGCACTGGCGGGTCAGGCTATGTAAGAAGAACACATTCACTTCTTCGCGTGTTGCCTTAAGAATTTCAATACTGACCCCCTCTTTTTGATTATCAAATCTTTTGTGTTTTTATTTGGAATAGTTACCAACCGTCGTGGTTTCCGTAATGAACCAATGCCTTAGTTTAAAAGGAACCCGAGATAGGGCGTGTGATGATCCATGCACTAATCATCCAGGGAAGAACGAGGGGTAAATTAGTATCTATTGTAACGACCCGAACAGTCGTTATTTAGGAAAACCAAAAATTCGGGAAATTCTGGGCCACTGTCCCACCAGGGCGGGCCAGATGCAACTAGGGCGGTGGTGCAACGGTGGGGTAAGCTGGTGCCAGAGCGGGATATGCAAGGCAGAATGTAAATAACGCGAAATCTTATTTCCCCCTTCTTCCTAAAATACCCAAACTAGACGTAAACCTCCCTAGAAACCCCCAAAAAGCTGCTCTAAGCTTGGGAAGGAAGGAGAAGAAGATTTCTAGAGTAAGGAGGTTAATGAATTGCGGATTTCCGATCAAGATCACTGTCACAAAGCCCGAAAACAAGAATTAAAGCCAAAACCCCGCGCAGTTGCTTAGCATCCAGGTAGCCTAGGTTTTATTGATTGAGTAGTTATAAATATGTGCTCACTGCGTAATTTAATGTAAATCAATGGTAGGAACTATGCATAGGCCCTTGTGCATCGAACAAAATACGAGTAAAATCATAGGAAGAAGCCTTATATGATGCACTAGGGCTAAGTATGGTCCAGTTATGGTCTTAGTGATGTATGTTAATGAATACTTCATAGGTGATGGTTGTGAATCTATGATTGGGTGATATATGTTTGCGGTTATTTAGTTGTAATGCATGTATGTTTGCAAACATTGCATTATGGATCACATTAATCGTATTTGTTAATAATTGCATAAGGTATACCATTAATCATGATTTGATGTATGATTGTGAGAATATACGTGATTGTGATTGTGGTTATTGAATGGATCGGGTGTTGCATTCCAACACACTAACTTGGATCGGTTGCCACGTTCCAGCAAAAACATTGGATCGGGTACCACGTTCTGGTATGCTAACAGTTTGGGTTTGGGTTTCATGAGAGGACCAATGACTTGACATAATTGCATATTTATTAATTCTGAAGTTGTACGTGTTCTTAAGTGATAATTGATGTTATATTACTCTGATGGGTTAAAAGAAGGTGATGACCTATATCTATTTCTTCTATTATGTTGATTTATCCGTTATGTATCTCGTTATTGAACGAGTTGAGAAGGGCCGAGGGTTTAAAAATTGTTAGTACTGGGAGAAAGGTGGTTTGTGTGTTGCAAGAGATTTGTGGTTAGAGGCTAGGAAGCCTTGATGAAAGGTGCCAGGTGGGAAGGACCGGTTAAGATCAAGCAAAGGCAAAAGCATATTGTGTTGGAACATTCGTTCAGGGGAATGTTGGTGGTTGTAATTGTGGACTCTTCTATGAGTTAGAATGGTTAGGCTATGACTTAGAACCTAGTGAGGTGGGTTAACTGGATCGAAAGTAGTAGTAAGGGTGTTGGTGTAATTCTGAAGTATTCGAGAGAGGGTAAGGTTGAGAAGCGAGTGGTTATTTGCATGTTCTTGCTAGTTGATTTCTTATGTTATGCGGTGGGCGTTGTGTTGGCCAACGATGCCTACCAATACCTGTGGTTTTTTACTGATACTACTGTTGCTATGCCTTTTTGGCATAGTCTTGATGTAGGGTCGGTGACATTTCATTAGGTGAAGACGAAGAAATCTCCAGCAGCTTCTATTTTTTCTTCCGCAGGGTGGGAGCTGTGTCACTTATTATTATGCCCAGTTTGTACTCTTAGTAGCTATTATACCTATTTAGACTAGATCCTTAGGCGTGTTAATTACTTTAAAAATCTTAACCAAAATTGTGTTAAAGGTTCTTATTTATAAAATTTCGTTAGTATATTTTATTTCCGTTTTTCGTTAATTTTTCGCATGTTCAACTATTGGGATATGAGGGTTCTCCTACTTAGATGTTAGAGTGGGTGCCCACACGGCCCAGTGGGTTGGGTCGTGACATTTCCTTCCGTAGAACTGAGGTCTAAAGTCAAATACTCTGAATCTTCCTGCGACTCATCAAACTTTCTACGACTCGTTCTATCAAGTCATGGGTCAAACTTCAGGTTTTAATTTTCCAAACTCAACTTTGTGCTGTATGGTTCCATTCATATAATCCATAGGACTTCCTACGGTCAGTAGGTCTGTCTCATAGACCACTATTTCAACAACAGTTTTTCAACTTTCTCCATAACTTGACTTTCCAACTTCCAATGTGTTACCATATTTTCCCCTTGGGTACATTCATACCCGAATGGAACTTGAGCTGACATGAATAGGTAGGAGAGAAACTAACAACCCAACATGAATGAAAATTTCATCAAATGCACATAAACATGGAGAATCACTCCAAGCTAAATCATAACTTCAAAATCAAGTTTTCATGAACATGCATGCATATTGGAACATGAGAAATGACTAAAATGCATGAATCCAACAGAATGAACCATGAGGAGCTAATACCTCAAGCTAGAATAAGAGCGGAGGGAAAGCGATAAGGATACCGGGAAATCATATCGGCTTCGACCTCGTATAGGTAGCACCCTTAATTAAATGATTCATCCAAAGAACCTTCACGGAAGTAACCTCTTTGTTTCTCAACTTCCAAACTTGTCGGTCTGAAATCTCAACCGGAACCTCTTCATGGGAAATATTTTCTTTATTTCCCAAACCTTATAAAGAAACAATGGATGTCAGATCTCCATCACACTTCTTCAACAAGAAGACATGGAATATCGAATGTACCAATGCTAAATCATTAGGCAACTCAAGATTATAGGCAACCTTGCAAATATGCCTAAAAATTTGATATGGGCCTACATATCGGCAACTAAGCTTACCTTTCTTTCCAAATCTCATTACACCTTTATGGGTGAAATCTTCAAGTAGACCCAATCATCAACATCAAATTCTAGTTCTCTTCTTCTAACATTGGAATATGACTTTTGTCGGCTTTGAGTTGTTTTCCACCTTTCGCAAATCAGTTGAACCTTTTCCATAGACTCATGCACCAACTAGTGCCCTATCAAATCAACCTCACCAACTTCAAACCAACCTATATGAGACCTACACCTCCTACTATAAAGAGCCTTAAACAGTGCCATCACAATGCTAAAATGATAGCTATTATTATAAGTGAATTCGATTAAAGGCATTTGTCATCCCAATTTCCCTTGAAATCAATCATAAACACTCTTAACATGTCTTCCAAAGTTTGAATGGTACGCTCAGCTTGACCATCGATCTGAGGATGAAGAGTTGTGCTAAGTTTCACTTGAGTAACAAGACCTTTCTGAAATGACTTCCAAAACTCAAATGTAAACTGAGTACCTCAATCGGAGATAATGGACAATGGAATGCCATGAAACCTTAATATTTTTCGGATGTAAAGCTTGACATAATCTTCCGATGAGAATGAAGTCTTAATGGGAAGGAAGTGAGACGATATTATCATTCAGTCCACAATAACCCAAATCAAATCAAGCTGTCAATGAGTGCGGGCTAAACCCGTAATGAAGTCCATATACAAATCATCCCACTTCCATGTAGGGATACAACTGTTTTGGACCAAGACACCTGGTTTCTGTTGCTCGACATTCACTTGTTGACAATTCAGTCACTTAGTCACAAATTCTTCAATATATCCCGCAAATCACGATACATCTTAGTGGCTCTTAAGTGAATAGAATACAAAGAATGGTGAGCTTATGTGAGAATCTTATTTCTCAACTCATCAACATTCGGTACACATAACCGACCTTGGTATCGAATGACACCATTTTCCCTTGGGAGAAAGCCAATGGCTTTTTCGGAAACCGACTTTTTTAAGTCAACTAATACCGGATCAAGATCTTGCTTAGGCTTCACATCTATAAAAAAGATGATTCTGAACTATTCTGGACAACTACACTACCTTCGTTAGAATCAACCAAACAAACACACAATCGGGCCAATCTATGAACATCACAAACTAATTCCTTCTTATCATCCCTAACATGAGCAATACTTCCCATTGACATTCGACTAAGAGCATCCACCACCACATTCACCTTTCCGAGGTGATATAGGACAATTATGTCATAATTCTTTAACAACTCAAGACACCTCCTTTGGTGAAGTTTCAAATACTTTTGAGTGAACACATATTTCAAACTCTAGTGATCAGTAAACACATCTACATGAGCACCGTACAAGTAATGCCTCCAAATCATTAGAACAAACACCACCGCCGCTAACTCTAAATCATGAGTTGAATTAAAAATTGCACGCACCTTCAAATTCCTTGAAGTATAAGTTGTTACTTTCCCATGTTGTATCAAAACACAACCGAAACCAATTCGTGAAGCATCACAATAAATACAAAACCATTTGATTCTTCAGGTAATGTCGAAATAGGGGCTCAAGTGAGTCTATCCTTCAACTCTTGGAAACTCTTCTCACAAATTTTTTACCACAAGAATATTACCTTATTTTTAGTCAACGTTGCCAAAGGTGATACAATAGAGGAAAATCCTTCCACAAATCTTCTATAGTAACCGGACAAACTGAAGAAACTCCATATATCTGAAGAGGACAAAGGTATAGGTAATTCTTAACCACTTCGGTTTTCTTAGAATTGACTTGAATTCCTTCACCGGAGACAATACGACCAAGGAAAGAAACAGACCTCAATCAATACTCACATTTTATAAACTTGGCATACGATTCCCTATCTTTGATAATTTGCAACACAATCGTCAAATGTCTCACATGCTCATCCTCACTCTATGAGTAAATAAAAAAATCATCGATAAACACAATCACAAACATATAAAGATATTACTTGAAGACCTTATTTATCAAGTCCATGAATGTCGTTGAGGCATTGGACAATCCAAATGACATTAATTAAAACTCATAATGACCATACTGAGTTTGAAATTCCTTCTTCGGAATGTCATTCTCCTTCACCCTCAATTGGTGATTGCCCGAGCGAAGGTTAATCTTTGAGAAGTAACTGGCTCCTAGAAGTTGATCAAACAAATCATCTATACTTGGAATAGGATACTTATTCTTAAAGGTAATCTAATTTAATTGTCGATAGTCAATGCACATTCGAAGAGAACCCACCCTTCTTTCAAACACTCAACACTGAATCACCCCATGGAGAGATACTCAGTCTATTAAAACTCTTATCCAACAAATCTTTCAATTGGTCCTTTAACTTCTTTCGAGGCCATACAATAAGGAGAAATAAAGATAGGTTTTGTATCCAAGAGAATGTCAATACAAAGTCTATTTACCTTACGGGAGGAATATGGGGAGATCATCAGGAAACACTTCTAGAAACTCATTTACTATCGGTACTGACTCAAGGATAGGGGTCTCAGAATATTTATCCTTAACCCAAACAAGATGGTAAAGGAAAACCTTAAGAACATAATTTCCCTCTTCCCATGACATGATAGGTTCATTCGGAACCTTGAAAGTGTCGGGTCCTACAATCTAAGGAAGCATAACATGCATGAAGCCAATCCATCCCAAGAATAGCATCAAAATGTAACATATCAAGCTCTACAATATCAACATAACTGACTCTACAAGAAACATAAATAGTGCAGTTTCTATTAACTCTCTAAGCCACTATAGAGTCACCAACGGGAGTAAAGATATGAAAGTGATTAAAAAGAATTTCGGGACCGATATCAAATCTCATGGCCACATAAGGAGTAACAAACAATAAACTAGAACCCGGATCAAATAAAACATACACATCAAAATGAAAAAATTTCAACATACTAGTCTCTACATCCGTAGAACCCTTGTGATCCTGTTGAGTCTGAAGATAATAAAATCTATTTTTTCTTTGGAGCACCTAAACTAGAAACACTAGGTTGAACTTTCCTACCTTTCCTTTCCTTAACAGAAAGAAACGGGAAATCTCTCATCTTGTGAGCACTTTTTCCACATTTAAAGAAACCACCAATACTGGCTAAACATTGGCCATCATTGTCCTTACCACCCCTACTGCAAATGAGAATATAAGATCCATTACCACCATTTCCTCCTTGAGGCTTAGGGTTAGACACCCTATCTTTTTTAACTTATGAGCAGGATTATTAGAAGAACCTTGATCGGAAAAGTTTTGCCAAAATTGAGGATGCCCTGTCCACCAGGCCTAGAATGAGAAATTTCACAATCACCTATCCTTTCCCTCTTGGACTCTTTTTCCCTTTCCTTGAGCTTTTCGTCTTCAATTTGTTGGGCATATTCATCAAACGAGAGATATCCATCTCCTTGATCAACATAGCGGTACAACACTCTTTGAAAACCAAGTCGGAAACATCCGACACAATTAAGTGAACTTCAAGGGATACTCCTTCACACTCATATTTCTTTAGCGAAGATTAATGAACTCAAGCACTTTCACTTCTCTCATTTCAAAAGGAAAGAAATGATCAATAAATGCTCCGTTAAATTTCTCCCAATCAAGAAGACCCGCATCAATAGCCCTCTCACTTTTCCATTATTCAAAACACACTTAAGGAACACCCTTTAGTTGATAAGCCACCAACTCTGCCTTTTCACGCGTAGAAAATCCCATAAATCCCACTATTTTATACACTTCATCAATAAAATCTTGAGGACTTATCAACCATAGACCCCATGGAATTCTGGAGGATTCATCCAAGTAAAGTCCCTTATCCTTGTCACTGCCGTACCCACATTTGGGTTCACGGGAGCATTAGCCTCTCTATTAGTTTGGGCCATCATGGCTAGAGCCAATACTTGAAAAACAACTCAGAATTCTGCATGAGTCACTTGCTCGACCAAAGGATCAACCGTAACTTGAGGAACCTCAAGCTCCACATTTTCGTAGCCTACATTCCTTCTCACATAAGTTCTTCGAGGGGCCATACCCTGAAAATGATCAAACATAATTTAGGAGATAGACTCTATGGAATGACTTTAGAGTAATGAAAGAAGTGAACTTTCCTAAACGCTTTGTAGCCTCTTATTCATAAATGTGACACGATTCACACTCATGAACAAGACTCTACTAAACATGGCTTGTCAGATATCCTAGGACCTTTTCTAAAACCTTGTTCTCTGAATAGCAAGTTTGTCACGATCCAAAATACACCCTAGATGTGACATGATGTATAAGACACCGAAAGGCCCTACACAAGCCACTTGACATATATATACACATTGTAATAGACAAAAGTAAAGAGTCTCATACAAATAAAGAGTTTAACATTAAAAGCTGAAATCTCTCATGGTTATGACAAGCCATATAGTACATCAAAGAAGTAGTCAAGACGTAACTTGTATACCACGAACAACATCTGAAAAGTAAAGACATATGAAAACAATAAAGGCGAGATGGTCTTCGGAGTATGAGGACTCACCAAGTCTTCAAATCCTTAAGTGATTAACTAGCCACGAGTGGGAAGAAAGGAAGTGTCACACCCTACATTAGTTAAAAGAATGTAGGCACAAATATGTGTTAGTACATAGAATGTACTAAGTGTTATGCCATAATTTTACTATCTTTAGAAAAATCACCTTTTAAAATGTTCCAAGTATAAAACGTTTTAGAAAAATACTTAGAAAAAGAGTCGTCACTTAATTTTTTTAAAAGAAATTAAGAAAACTTAATTTAAAAGACTCTAATAAATTAAATCTTTATAAATTTAGAGAAAATGGGTAAGAGGTTCTCATTTACACTTCAAGAAGGTTTTTAAAGCATTTGAAGTGCCCGCTAACACGCAGTTATCCTACGACTTGACCAAAATGCTTTTGACTATTTTTGAGGAAAAATTTAACATAAAAAATAATTTACAATATTCTATTAACTTTTGGAAAATAATCAAACAGAGAAACAATTTTTAATTTTTAAGAAAAGGGGACCTTAATTGAAACATTTGACTTGAATTACAAGTGATTAGAATTTTAACAAAACTAGATCAATTAGAATTTATTTGATTCATATTAAAATAACAATTTAAACCAATTTGGTTAATTAATGTATGAAAACTATTTTTAATCAATTGAAGAATAAATAAAAAGTTTCGACTAACCTTTCTGAGAAAATGACTAAGTAAAGAAAAAACATTTTTAAAAGTTTATTTTAGAAAAATACCTTAACTTAAAACAATTTTAAAATGAGTAAAAATGTGATTAAGTGAAGAGGCATTAGAGAACATATCTTTTTTAAGAACAAAAAGATTTAACTTAATTAAAGATAAAATTTGCTCAATATACTTGATTAATGAAATAAAAAGAAGAAATGTATTTAAAGTAAACCAACACAAAGAAAATAACTCATCTTTTGGGGAATCTAATTAAGTTAATTAATAATTCTAAATTTAGAGTTAATAATAAATAAAGAAAAAAAACAAACAATAAAGGGAGAAGGCACAAGTACCCCCCTAGACTATGACTGAAATCCCAGAGACACATTAACTAAACTAAGGTGACCCTGAACTCATTTTATATATAATATTGTACACCTTTTGGCTAATGTGGCACACCCCGTGACTCCACGCAGCTGAGGCGCGTGAGATATATTTGGATGCCATGTAAGCCAAAAAGGTGTACCAAATTACAAAAAAAAATGAGTTCAAGGAGGTAATAAGACATTAGTTTAGTTAAGGTGTGTCTCTAGGATTTGGGGCATAGTCTAGGAAGGTACATCTACCTTTTCCGAACAATAATTAATGACAATTAAATAGGTTAAGAGTAAAGGAGAAATTGATTTTGGGTCTTTCTGGGGCCAAATTCGCTGCTACTTTTGGGGTTTAACCCAATTTCCATTTTTCGTATACACCTGATGTATATCAAGGTATATGATGTATATTCGCAAATCTGCTGCACATAACCTTGTTTTCAGCTTCCCAGACTTGTGTTTCACCTTAGCCCTGTATTTCACATTTTTGACTTGTATATCAATATTTTCTCGCTATGTATATCAGTGTATACTTAGTGTATACAACCCACTTTTTGAGCCTTTGGAGGCTCATATTTCAATTTCCAGCCAACATTTTACCTTCAAGGACTTGTTCGTCGGCTCCGTTGCTAGTAATTAAGGGTGGCCTAGAGGAGAAAAGAACATTGGGCCTTCACGGCCCATTTTGAAATGCAAGGAAGATGGAACTTGAGTCCAAATTGGACTCGATACGAATTCACATGATACCAAAAAAGAAGCAAGTTAGTCAAAGAAAATATGAAATGGAACTAGCGAAAGAAATCAAAATAAATAAATAAAGCTATCACCAACTACTCGAATTAACCGAGGCAAATAAGCCATATATGCATATACGAACAAGATAACAATCACAATAAGGTTTACTCAAAACATTCAAACAATGGAAGTAAGCTAATCATTATGCCCTTAAGATAGCAAAGGTGAGAAATCAAATGATAAAATTTAAAGAGACAGTGAGCAAGTGGGTCACCAAAATTGCCAGGTAAACCCACAATCGACAACTTAAGCAACTGGAAAAAGGAATTCAAGCCACCTTTTGCAACTTTAAAGCTTTCAAATTAATGTAACAAGAAATGAGCAGCCAATGACTCGAAACTTGCACGAGAATACAATCTAGTGCTGACATTATTTGGACGGCCTTTTCCGTTACTTGTTTAACTCTTACAACATTAAATCAAGCTAGGTAAGAGAAGAAAAAGGGACAGTTGGAAGATTTTTCATCTACTCCTATTGAAATTGATTTAAACACCAAACTTTAACATATACTAGCCATTTCGAAAGGAAACCAAAACAAGCTCCACGAGACCAAAGCCAAACAACGGTAAGAACTACATGTCGCACTCTCGAATAGCATATGATGGTCATACTAATTCAATTAGTAATTTTCCAAATAATGAACAGAGGAAATCAGCATATCACAACAAAGAATAAATAGTCAGCATAGATTAAATCTAGGTGAATAAAATTCGCATTTTTGGTTACTACTTCATATTCAAAGCAGAAGAGAAAACTTGGTTTTTCATTAAGTACTCATTTTCATGTAAAAGCAGACTCTTCTCTTGCTTATTAAGATTATCATCTTGGCATGAGGAAATTATTCATTGAGCATGTAAACTAAATACAAAGCCCTAACCATTTAATGACAAAGAGGCATCATGAACAGTTTATGAAGAACAAAGGGTCAAAGCAACATGTTTTTAGAGTAACAATCCCACCATTTAAGTGATTGTCTTACCCAAACTTAGCAATGCATTACAGATAGGAATACATACTACAGATAGGAATACATACTACAGATACACAGATTTATAGAAAATAAACTTTAGACAAGGCCAAACTTCAGAGGATTTAATGAGATTAAAAATATGAGCAGGCCACAACTTTGAAAAGAAACACAAGAACCAAAACCAACTAAAGTAAACTAAAAAAAAAAAGACAAGCAGGGCAATCCTAAACTGTACAATACGCAGCTATGAGGGCCACAAAATATGGAGCATCAGTAACACATTTAGCTAAACAAATCAACTTTGATGTGAATCAAACAAAAGTTACATATCATGGACATATCCTGAGCAAGCTGGAACAAAAACTCGACTCACGAGCATGGTTTGAATTGGACTCGACTAGACTAAAATCAAAAGGATCATGTTCATGACACTCATAGACTACTCAAGATAAAAACATAATAAATGAGCAAACTTGAACATAGAAAAAACAGATGACAAACTTAGCCTGATAACCATATGAATCGATGTTGAAACTAGATTGAGATATCCTTCAAGGATAGATAAATAACAAGTCAAGGCATCAAAATTTAATCCCAAACAGAAACAAAGATTTCACAATCTCGTGGATATTAAGTCGGGATAAAAGAGATGAAGAGCTTACCTTTCTGTGAGCAGCGATTGGACTATGAAACGAGCTTGAGAGCAGCGATTCTTCTACCACGAACTTTGATTACGAACGGCAAGCTAAGAAAATCCAAGTGGGGATCTTCTCGGAACTTAGAATCAGAAAGCTAGATATTTTTATTTATTACCATTTTTAGCAATACTATCTTAAATATGCAATATGTATTAAAAATGAATTATGTATGCAATATATATGTATTATAATTGTTTTTTAAAAATATATTATGTTTGTTTGTTAAGAAATTGACACATTGTATTGTAAGTGTATTAAAATATGTAATAAATGTATTATCTATCAATAAAACTTGTATTATATGTGAATAATTGGTTGTTCTTTGTAATATGTATCAAAATTATATTATAAATGTATTAAAAGTGATGCAATGAGAAAAAAATGTTATTACTATAAATGGTAAATATTTTTTTAATGTTATATATTTATGTAAGGTTCCCCTTGGAGAATTGAGTATGATGATGGGTCTTTGGTGGGCTGATTGTCTAATTGCTGATATTGGGCCAAAGAATTTGGGAATTGAGTATTGGTTTGGTAGATTCTAGCCCAAAGGTTCAAGAAAGTTGAGTTTGGATTGAGGTAATAAAGTGGCTAGATTCACAATTAAGAAAAGCCAAATGAATTAACAATTTAGTCAAACGAAATTAAGAAGCTAACCAAATTGAGTTGATGAACAAATTTGGCTAAAACCTAAATAAGATGAATTAATATTAATTAACAAACGAGCTTTTTAATCTTAACGAAATAAAATAATTAACTTAATTATAAACTAAATAATTTAAAATTACAAACATAATTTAAACCAAACTAAATTAACAAAATATTTAACTAAAACGTAAAATATTCTGTGATGATTTTCAAATATTTATAAAATATACTAATTATATACATACCTATAAAAACATATTTATTATTTAAAATATTATAAAAATGAATATAATTATTTTAACAACTTGAAAAATATTTTGAAATTTTATAAAACTAATTATTTTAGATCGTTTGAAATTGAAGAAGCTCGATGATTAATCTATATTGAAGAGGTCCAAAATTGAGTGTCAACACTATGTATGAGGGATATGCATAAAAATATGAAACATGATAATAAGGGGACACAATCGAAAACATGGTATGCATGACCAAGCTAAACATAGTAGAAACCTTTAAAGAAACATCATAAAACTTGAACATGGTCAATGCATCTTAAATCATAAGAAAATCTTCATAAAACATTTTAAGAACAACTTAGTTCATTTTATGGGATATTTACTATTAACCGAGATAGACCACGTGAGCTATAACATTGAATCTTGTGTCTTTCCCCCACACCGAAAAGAGATGTCCTTACTTGCCAAGGCAAGGACCTTAACTTCTAGCTTATGTGGATTCACTAGCTATGTCACTTAAGATAACCTACGGGGGCACACAATTAGGGATAAGGAGATTGCTACTAGATAAACGACTTCTACTAACCAGAGAGCCTCCATCTCAATACCCTCTCGGTGCTTAGTAAAATTCAAATGGAATTAGTTATAAACGTGAACATATCATCATACATGGAAAAACACAATTAAGTTACTCATCCAAGCTAAAAATATCATAGAGTAGCCCCTTAAATCTTGAATCATGCATGTGTGAGAAAACTTTTCACCAAACCATGATCCCTTAATGTGTGAAAACCTTTCATAATTTCGTTGATGATAATCTTAAAGTACCCTAGATCACAAGACATTGCTTTTCATAAATCATGCATATCTTTCGTGAAAACAACATCATAGATTCATAATTCCTTTATTAATGCACACCCTTCTGGGGTTCATAGTCAAAATAATGTATCATGTATGAGTTTATATGGAATTGATTGGAAAAAATGTAATTAAGTAAAAACTTTCATAAGATCAAAATCATACAATTGAATCCATTCAAATAGAACACATGAGAAATTGAATGAAAACCTAACCAATTTGATTGGAATTGAATTGGAGAAATTTTTGGGACTCAATGGGTGAATGAAACCCATTGATGAACTCCCACATACCTTTATCTTGAAGCCCAAAACTATGGTGAAAAAAGAGACTTGATTTGGAAACCCTAGCTTCTTCTTCCTTAATCTTGAGAGAGAAAACTTGAGAGGATTTTGGGGATTTTTGGAGAATCAAAGAGAATAGGTAGATTTTAGTAGTAAAATCAGTTATAGGGTCTATTTATAGGTTAAAATGGTGTAGTATAGATATTATGTGCATAGGATTAGACCCAAATACCCATGAAAATAATTATCGGACCATTCAGACCTATAACTGTGACCTACGAAAAATTCTGGTCACCAGTAAGTTGAGTGACTGGGGCCTAAAACCTTAGGTAAATCCTACGACACATTTTTACAAACTGCCGAACTTCCTACGGTCCGTAGACCTCAACTTTTAACTCAAATTTTACCAAGTTTGGACCACTTCTACGGATGCTTCCTACGATCCACAGAATACCCTATGATCCGTCATTTCCTTCCGTAGAATTGAGGTCTCAAGTCAAATACTCTGAATCTTCTTATGGATCAGTTGTACGACCCGCTAAACTTTCTACGACTCATCCTGTCAGGTCGTGGGTCAAAATTTAGGAACTTAATTTTCCATCTCAACTTTAGGTTCTACGATTCCATTCCTACTGCCCGTAGGACTTTCTACGGTCTGTAGATCTGTCTCGTTGACCACTACTTCAACAAATTTTCTGTAACTTTCTAACTTCGAAGGTTTTATAAATTATCATGCACAATATCAATCCGGACTCATGAGAAGCACCCATAGACCATGAAATCGTCGGTAATGACCTTGGTCTCAATAACACTCACTGGTAATGACTTTGGCATCAATAAAACTCGCTGAAAATGACCTCGACATCAATATAACTTGTTGGCAATGACCTCATCACCAATAACTCTTGTCGATAATAACCTCAACATTAATATCACTAGCCAAAATCATTTCCCTTCGGCACAATCACCACGTGTCTCATCACGGTGCATATAATTTAATACAAATAAGCAATTTCATACCATAAGGAAGAGAAAAGAAATTCAAGCAATTTCAAGTTCGCAATGATGCCATTAAAGCATTTCATCCATCAACAAATTAGGATCCACGACAAGGAAATTCACAAAGCACAAATATTAACATTTTGCCTCTTTCTTTAATTCTTTTTTTATTCATTAAGATCAATCAAGTGGAATAATTGAACCCATCACCTCATTCTCATTACTCTCCAACACACAATAAAGGAAAATACACGATTCTACTAGTTTTCAAGATTTAGAAATCACTTACCTCAATTTAATCAAAGGTCAATCCAAGACTTGAGCCGCCTCTTTTCGAACAATGTCCAAATCTACACAATCTAATCCAATCAAGTAATCACAATAAGAATCCAAAAACAACAACACTCAAATAATTTCTTTTGAAAAATGGGTCAAATCAACAGAAAAATCTAAGTACGAAAATGAGGTTTGAATCCGAAAATATTTACTTGAAAATGTTACCCAAGGCATTTGGAACTCATTGGTGAAAACCATTTAAAAAAAGGAATCAAAATCAATTCACAATCACCATTTCACTTTAGAACTCAAGTTCTTTAAAAACCTTGCGATTTGTCAATCAAAATACCATGTTTTAATGTTAAAATCCCTAAGTGATCAAGGAAATGAAGTTTTAGTGTTATAAAGGCTTACCTAAATGATTTATCATAGGAAATATCTTCAAAGTTGCCTCCAAGGGTTTTACAACACAAAAAAATGGAAAATGGGTTAAACCCCGAAACTTTTGTCAAAAAGGTTTTGAGGTCTCGCAAAAGTGGACATAGGTTTGCATAAGCAAATGTCACTAACGCAACATCTGGTTCACTTAAGCGAACCCCGTCAAGTGAGACCTCTTGCTAAAGCGATGCCTTTTTTACCTTCACGAAGGTCGCTTAAGAAGACTGCTTTCACGAAAGCGAGGCCTGCAGACACCAGCAAAACCACAACCAACGTTCAAATAACCAAATGGACCATCGGGATACATTCAGAACCCTGTACACACAAATCATATATGCAAATTGAACATACTCAACGTTCTGGACACAATGAAACCATCGATACATAAATATAAGGTCTCCTTGACCTATGTTCCGTGTAAGTCATAAGAAACTAACCATAACACTTAAAAAGGCTAAATCAAGCTCGGAACCTCTTAAAATTCAACCAAGACCTCATATAGGTCTAAAATCATCCCTCGAATCCAATAGAACTATTGGATAACCACCCGAACAATGAATATTTACCAAAGTCAACCTAAAGGATAAAATCTCAATAATTTCCAACGTAGGACCTCAAATTCTAAAAAAGACTCCGAAATAGAAATCGAGAACTCTCTTAGACCTATTTCCATATTCTAGAACTGATAGAATCGACAAAATTCCATTCCGACACCCGAAACTCCAAAAGACATAAAAACCCATTTTTAGCAACTTTAGCCTGGCAAAAATAAAAAAAACTTCCATAATTTACGAGTTTTAACTCGAAACCTCTATAAAAACTCATTCAGAAATGATTGTGGTCAATATAGGGAGGGATAAAATGGTAATTTTATGAAAATTTCCAAATATGATCAATTGAGTCATTATAATAACTCTAAGTTCTCAGAGAGAAAAAAGAAAAAATTATGTTGTGCTCATCTAGAATGTTAAATTTACTTTATGCTTGTGTACAAGGTATGTTTTTAATCAATTTTGTTCATGAGTTACATATTTATATTTGATCATTAGGAGTAAATCATATATGTACTTACTATCTAATAATCATAGATTGGGGAGAAGTCTCAAATATGCGAATAACTCAATTTCATACCTTGTAGTCTATAATATTAATCTCGATATTTTAACTATTTTGATTCACATTTAAATTAGGGAAAAGGATTAAATATGCCATCAAACTTGAGAATAGGCTCATTTGTTCCATCTGGTAAAAGTTTGGCTCATCTATGACATTGTAGTTTGAGAAAAAGTTCATCCATGCCTTTATATTTTAACCCCAATTTTACAAACCATTTTTTACCTCAACAAGACCCTTAAAAACTTTGAACACTTTTATATTAGGGTTTTAAATCAAATGTATCCTTTTTGCTTCTTCCTTCTCAAGAACACCAAGAACACATGAAAAATATAAAGAACCCCCAAATTTTTAACTTCTTCAATTCTTCACGAGATCACCTAAAATTTTGGCCACGACATTTTTTAAAATAAGGAAAAATTCTAAAATTATTTGTGAAGTTAAAAAAACACCCGTATTAAAAATATATTCCAAAAACAAAATGTAAATCAATCCCAAAATTTCAAAAAATCTAATTTGATTCATGTTTTTATTGTTGTTTTTGACACTAGATCTTGGTTCACTAGTTTTTTTTTTGGGTAACTACTCAAAATTTCATGTGAAATTTGGAGTTGTGATGAAACTTCTACAATTATAGGATGTTGAGTTTTTTAAACTTTTGAAGAATTTCCAAGTGGGTCTTGCTTAGTTAGGTTGAATTAGAGTTCAAAAGATATTGAGTTTTGATATCTTGCTCGGAGGGAAGCTGTTGTTGAAATTTGAGTTGATTTCATGAATAATTGAAGAAGTTGGAAATTTGGGAGTTTTTGATGTTTTTAATTTGTTCTTAGTGTTCTTGAGGAAAGTAGCAAAAAGAGTACATTTGATAAAAACCCTAATTGAAAAGTGGTAAAAGGGGTTCGGGGTCTTATTGAGGTAAAAAAATGGTTTGGCAAAACTAAAAAATAATGGCATTGACAAGTCTTTTCTCAAACGTCAGTGGCATAGATGAAACAAACTTTTAACGGATGACATACATTAGTCTTCTTTGAAAGTTCGATGACATATTTGAACCTTTTTGTTACATATTTGAGCCTTTTTCCTAATTAAAACGTGGATCAAAATAATTTAAACTATCAAGATTAATATTATAGACTACAAGGTATGAAATTGAGTTATTAACATATTAATGTATATAGAGATGAGAACACCATTCTAAGGCATTTAAATGTTGGCTGGGCAAACATTTAATTATTATTAATAATTTATTTATGTTATGTAACTATAAAATAAGAAGAAGGAGAAATTAGAGAGAAGACTTATTATTTCTCATTAGAGATGATTTTACAATGAAGATGACCCCTCTATTAATAGGAAAAAATTGACTTGGTCCCAAAGTTAGGGCTTCTATATTCTCTAAAGGATAGTCATTCACTATATTTATAACACCCCCCCTTGAATGTCTAATTAGTAGATAATGTGCCTCGTTAAAAACCTTACTAAAAAAACTTTTTTAAAAGAAAAACTCTAAGGAAGGAAAAGAGTACACATATCTAATAATATGTATCTAGGCTGCCTCATTAAAAACCTTACAAGGAAAACCTAGTGGGACAAAACCTCATAAGGGAAAAGGGTACAACGCGAATTAACTTCCCGTAATGAGAACATCTATTGAAAGAATTGAATCTTCGCATTCCAAGCTTGCACACAATCTTCTTGAAAGTTGCAGTGGGTAGAGACTTGGTGAATAAGTTAGGCACGATGTCACTTGAATGAATCTGTTGCACATTTATATCACCATTCTTTTGGAGCTCATGAGTGTAGAAAGTTTTGGTGAAATGTGTTTTGTTCTATCTCCTTTTATGAATCCCCCCTTTAGTTGTGATATGCATGCTTCATTATCTTCATATAAAATGGTGGGTATTTATCACACCCCAAACCATATTTTTCTTGAATGAGATGTATCATGTTCCTCAACCACACACATTCTCTACTTGCTTCATGAATATCCAATATCTCAGCATGATTTGAGGAAGTCTCTATGGTAGACTAGTTTGTAGATCTCCAAGATATGATAGTATCCCCACATATAAACACAGCCTGTTTAAGATCAAGCTTTGTGTGGATCATATAAATATCCCACATCAGCACAACCAACAAGATTGGAACTGTATTTGTTAGAATAAAATAAGCTCATATTATTTGCCCTTTTAAGATATCGCGGCATGTGTTTGATCCCATGAGCAGAACTATACCTTTCTAAAAAGTTTAACATGGGACACAATATCAGGCCTTGTAGTATTGGAAAGATACATTAGTGCGCCAATTGCACTAAGATATGGTACTTCAGAATCAAGGATTTCCTCATTCTTTTCTTGAGGTCAGAATAGATCCTTATTCACATCAAGTGAATGAACAACCATCAGAGTACTTAATGGATGCGCTTTATCCATACAAAATCTTTTCAACACTTTTTCTGTGTATGCGATTGATGAGCAAAAATACCATTTGTCAAATGCTCAATTTGTAAACCAAGACATAATTTTGTCCTTCCAAGATCTTCTATCTCAAATTTATTCTTTAAATAATCAATTGCCTTTTGAAGCTCTATTGGAGTTCCAATAAGGTTTATATCATCAACATAAATAGCAAGTACAACGAATTCCGATGTTATTTTCTTTATAAAACACATGGCCAAATTGCATCATTTGTATACTCTTCCTTAAATACATACTCACTAAGATGGTTATACCACATGCATCCAAATTGCTTGAAACCATATAATGATCTTTGCAATTTAATTGAATAGATTTCCCGATATTTTGAACTACATGCTTTAGGCATCATAAATCCTTCGGGAATATTCATGTATATCTCATTATCAAGTGATCCATAAAGATAAGTTTTAACCACAACCATTAAATGCATTGCAAGTCTGTCATGGACTATGAAACTAATGAGATAACAGAATGTTATTACATCCATAATGGATGAGTATATCTCTTCATAATCGACACCAGGCCTTTGTGAAAATCCTTGTGCAACAAGACATGTTTTATACCTTTGTATTTCATTTTTCTCATTTCTTTTTCGCACAAAAAACCATTTACAGCCAACAAGTTTAATACCATTAGGTATTTGAACTATAGGTCCAAAAACTTCACGCTTGACAAGTGAATTCAACTCTCATTGAATTGCTTCTTACCATTTTAGCCAATCATATATTTGTAGACATTCTACAACAAATTGAGGTTCAATATCCTAACTATCTTGCATGATTTTTGTTGCAATATTATAAGCAAAGATATAATTAACCACTATTTCTGATCGATTCAAATTAGTTTCAACATCTATTGACTTTATGGATACTTCCTTAATTCCTTAAATCTCAAGATAATTGATTCCTTCATGGATATAAAAATTATTCAACTTTTGAACTTCCATATGAGATTCTTTCATAGTGTCAACTTGGCCTTTAATTTTTTTTTCTTAGATTTTGATCCTTAGAATCTAATGGTCTATCATGGTTTAGGCATGCTTTTAACTATTGCACTAGTGGATGGTCCTCTAGGGACATCAATTCGAATTGGGGCATCCTCTGTAGGAATATGCGATTTAGTGATCCTTTTCAAATTTGTAAATGCATTTGACATTTGATTTGCAATTTTCTCCATGTAAATAATCTTTAGTACTTCTTGCTCATAAATAGAAGAAAATGGATCAAGATGAGACAATGATAAATTTGTCTATTTCACTATTTTCTCCCCCTAATTTTGGGAAAACTATCTCATCAAACCGATAATCTGCAAATCAAGTAGTAAATGTGTCTCTTATTAATGGTTCAATATAGCAAATAATAGAGGGCGATTCAAACCCAACATATATTCCTAACCTTCTTTGAGGGCCTATCTTAGTGCGGTTTGGTTGTGCCATGAGCACATGTACAACACATCCAAAAATTCTTAGATGGAATATATTAGGTTCTTGACCAATAACCAGTTGAAATGGAGAAAAATTATGATAATTTGTTGGTCTGAGACGAATAAAGTGTTGCAACATGCAAAATTGCATGACCCCACAGGCCCACACAGAAGCGTGCAATGTAGTTTTCATAAGCAGTGGTCTTGCTATTAGTTGTAGACGTTTAATTAATGACTTATCGAGGTCTTTATGAGTATGAACATGAGCAACATGGTGTTCAACTCTTATCCCAAGTGGTAGACAATAATCATTAAATTCTTGGGATAAAAACTCTGCAACATTATCAAGGCGAATGGACTTAATATGATTATCAGAAAATTGTTCCCTTAATCTTATAATTTTTCCAAAATTTTTACAAATGATAAGTTACGAGATGACAATAGGCACACATGAAACCATCTAGAAGAATCATCTCTTGGGACCATAAGGTATTTAAATGATCCACTAAGTGGGTAAATAGGTCCTCAAATTAGGGTTGCATATTGGGTTAACCATTAACAATTCACATAATTTTCATTGAGAATTACTAATAGACTAATCACTAATTAACATTACGTAGTAGCCGATAGTCACTAATGAACTTTTTCATGTTAGTCCAACACTACATAAAAACACTTAATAAAACTCTGTATTAACCTGTGTAGAAATGTCAATATTGTCTAAACTGGCAAACTCAAACGGATTCCTCATAACAACCAAGCCAATTTCGATATGAACTATAAAGAGAAACCATTACAACACTATTAATGAAAATCATTAATGATCATGAGACCATTCCTAATAAAAACTTTTTCATTGCAGATTGTAGTATTGCAATATTGTAGGCATATCTCACTGACTGACTCAATGTAATGGAAAGATAAAAACAATGACTTAAAGTAAGGGAACCAACCATTTGAACCTCAATTTAGACACTTAGAGAGAATGATATTCATATAACTCACCGGCGTGGGAGCAGTGACAGTGAATCAATGAGTTATGTCGCAACTTTGGAATATTAATGTGAAATTTGAGTGTCAACTATAAAGTTACTATTAAGAGTCTCAATACTGAAGTGTAAACCCTAAAGGCTAAAAGTGCCTAAGGCCTTAAGTGATATAAATGTAAAAATAAACTCTTATTGGGTTATCGGGGTTCCCGATTAGAAATATGGCCAAATCGAGACTCGAACCGATAAGTCGATAAAAAGTTTATAGTAAACCGATACCCGAACCGTTAAACCATTAACCCGAACCATTTACCCAATAACCAAATTATTGGTTCGAATTATCGGTTTTTGGTTCGATTTTGAATATACCTACCTCAAATATCCCCATGTATACGTTTCAAGAATGCATGGACTCAAGCTCAACTTTCGTCGGTGATGATCTCACAATTGACTTCCTTGATAACAAATAGTACAAGAAAATTTACCAATTAAAAGAATTTTTAGGTCCTTTAATGGATATCCATTTGAATTTTCCAAAATTTATCTCATCATTATAGACCCAGGATGTCCCATACGATCATGCCAAAGTACAAAAGTATTGGAATCACTAAACCTCTGATTTACTATAGAATGTGCTTCAAATTGCACAAATTCTTGTCCAATACAAGCCAGAAGATAAAGTATGAAACTTTTCTATAACACATGTTTGCCCAGAGACATTCTTGGTGATACCAATATATTCAAGATTTATTTCATCAATTGATTGGATATGATAACCATTTTCACGAATATCTTTAAAACTCAACAAGTTTCTCCGAGACTTGGGAGAAAGCATAGAATTATTTATGATGAGTTTAGTTCCCATAGGCAAAATTATATTGGCTCTTCCAAAGCCCTCAATCATATTAGTACTACCAAAAATTGTAGTAGCATTTATTTTGCCCATACTTAAATGAGAAAAATATTTCTCGTTTTTGAATATCGGGTGTGTTGTACCAGAATCAATCAAGAAAATGTCTTCATAATTAGATAACATGCTTTGAGAATTGTCCATATCTAATTAATTCTTCAAAATTAACCTTCACTCTTATTGATAATGTGTTATGAAACTATAAAATAAGAAGAAGAAGAAGAAGAAAGTAGAGAGAAGAAAAGACTTATTATTTCTCTCGAGGGATGATTTTACAATGAAGAGGTCTTCTATATATAGGGGAAAATTGACTTGGTCCCAAAGTAAGGGTTTATAAATATTCTCTAAAAGATAGATATCACTATATTTATAACAATTTACCTATTTTATGATGAAAAATTTCTTACTAAGATTGTGTTTTTTGTAGATTCTAAGAAAATTGGTAGGTTTGGATTAATTTTGACTGTATTAAATCTAATATAAAACAATATATATATATGTTATTTATAAGATTTCCTAATATTATCTCGTAAAAACACCTCACACCAACTATAAAATCATTCTTTTTTTCCTTATTTTACACCACTCAGTTGCATTCTCTATTTTTTTCTTCTCTCTATACATGTCTCCCCTTTTGGAGATCATATTTTAGGTTTTATTTATAGATGTCCTCCAAAAAATTTCCCCAAATATATGACCATTGTTGCAGCCGCCCCCTCTCCAACGACAACCTCTAAGGCCACTTAAGTGACAAAAAAATGTGCCTCTAAAACAACAAGCAAAGTTTCCCACGATACATCAATAATAGACTCCATAAACATGGTAGCAACAACAGATATAGCAAATGAAACAAATAGAGCAGAAATAACCAATAGTTGAGACGACTAGAGGATAGACTTCTAAGAATTTCATAAGAGGCTATGTTAATTAAACGACAATATATTAGACGACTAGTCATTTCCTGTTCAATAAACAAAGCTACTTCTGAAATTCTTGGATGTGTTGGTGATCAACAATCATCTCAATTATTTGTTGTTGTTGCTCATATTTGTTGCATTTGTGATGTATGTTGTTGCTGCTAAGTTGATGGAGTCTATTATTGATGTATTCTATGAACCCTTGATGGTTGTTGCAGAGGAAAATTTCGTTGTTGCTTAATTATCAAAGTTTGAACTCTTTTTTCATGTCCAATGATATTTACAAAATGGAGTGCAATTAAAACTGATTAGCTCCAGCTTGTTAATTACTACAGGTCTGTTACCTTATTAGGATTAGTAAAATAAAGCCCAACTCCCTTACTTGTATTCATGTGGAGATTTTTAATTTATTATTAATAACAGACCATGAAACACTCTGTCTAGTTGTAACATCCCGCAATTTGAAATAAATAGGAAGAAGCCAATAAATGGAAATAGTCATTTTTGGAAAGAAGGAAAATCTGGAAATTTACTTAAGTTAGGAAATAGTGAGTTTTTGGTCAACTTCAAACGGACATAACTCCTAGCTCAGGATGAGTTAAGTGTACTTCAAGATATGGTTTGAAAGCTCTTGGAACAGCCTTTTCAACGCTGCCAAGTTTGCGCGATTTCGAGTTTGTATGAGTGAGTTATGCCCATTGGAAGTTGAGCGGTTCAAATAAGGAAATGTTCAATCCGGATTTTAAAGGGTAGTTTGGTCTTTTCCTTAAGCCTTTATTTTAATTCGTTTTTGGCAATTAATTAGGGGTTTAAACTGAACTTGATCAGTAAGTTGGGGTTGGCGCGACGCTCCCAGGATGCGCCCAAATCATCGTTTTTCACCAGTTTTCGTTGTTTAGCTTATTAAGTCCTTCTAAAGTGTACTAACACTTTCTATTGATTCTAAATACTCTAAATGACTTCTAAACATCTAGAAATCATCCAGAAACATGAATCATAACCTTGAATCCATAAATACAAATTCAAGGAAAGTCAAGAGCCAAGTCTAGGAAGTTCTTAGAGTCTTTTCAAAAAGTCTTTTGCAAATGCTTTTAACTTTGTTTTAAGACTTAAAGGTCAAGTTGAGTAAAGAGTAAAGAGTAAAGTTTGAAGTTCATTTCTTCAAAAGTATATGGAGACTATGTATTCCCAAAGGGTTTAAAATGTTTTCACATTTAAACAAGAAAGAAAACCTCGATTTTCAAAGAGCCTTCGGGCAAGTTTTCAGAAAAGAGAAATCGCTTTCTAAATGAAGCAAGAAAGGAAACTTTGATTTCCAAGATAGTCTTTGAGCTATGTTTTTGAGCACTAATCTCAAATCACAGAAAGAAGTATGTCTTTAAGCATATATTTTTGGGAGTAGTATTGAGCACCGATATGGGGGAGAGTTCAGACAACTCACAGCCCCCATACACCATGTAGCAATCATGGGTAGAAAATGGTCATACTTTTTAGATGATTCCTTTAGTGCTTTTTAGCATAGACTAGTGGATCTACTTAGTGAGTTAGGTCCTATACCCTTGGTAAGGTATAGGATGGTCCTTGGCAGCGTGAGGTAAAGTGTTGTATCATCACTATAGCTCTTAAGTGATGGTTGTCGATTAGAGAAACTCCCACAACAATATTTTGTATTTTTATATACAAACAGAGTTCATATTGTATCTTTGCATACATACATAGTTATTATTATATTTCTAAATACACAGAGTTGACATCATGTTTTAAATAGCTTTTCCTTATATTGCACTTATTTTTAAACTGCTTTATATTGAAATGAGTTTAGGTATGTTGAGTTGAGTTGAACCAGGTATGTTCTTCAGTTCCTTGCAGGTTCTTTTCAAGCATAAGTTGTGTTTAGCATTCGAACTCGCATACTCTTACATTCAATGTACTGATGATAGTTGGCCTGTATCGTCTTATGATGCAGACGCAGGTAACTAGGATCAACATCCAGCACATCGTTAATCCAATTGAGCTTTAGAGTTGTTGGTGAGCCATCTTGCATTACGGAGGATCCCCTTTTTCATTACTTTATCAGTTTAGTTCATTAGGATGTCGTGGGCCTGTTTTGACATCCATCTAAGTTGTTTTAGAGGCTTCATAGATAGTCAGTCAGATTTTAGTTCATTCGTCATCATTCTGTTATTGGCTTATGTTCAGATTTGAGTTGCCATTTTGGCTAAGTTAAATGTTTATTTTTAAAACATTATGAGTTCAGTTTGAGACAGTTGAGTTATTTAGCATATGAATCCTTTTCTTAATGATTAAAGTCTTCCGTTGAGTAAGTAAGCTAGGCCAAAGGTTTGCTTGGGGCCAGCAATGGTTCTCGAGTGTCGGCCACGTCCAAGGTCTAGCCTCGGGGCGTGACAAACTTGGTATCAGAGCCCAGAGTTCAAGAGTCCCAGGGAGTCTATGTAGCCGTGTCTGTCGAGTCCTAGCTATCGGTGTGAAGCACGCCAAATCTATAATTAGGAAGCTGCAACATTTAGGAAATTCCTTCACTTCTTTCATACTCATTTTGTGCGTTAGAGTTTTATCTCTAAAAAGCTTCTTTCTAACTCATGCTTGCGTGTAACCAATTGTGAGTTGGACTATTTTGAGAGTGCTTTCATGGGGCATTTCTTTCCCTGTGAGCTAAGAGAAGCAAATGGATGATTGCCGACATGAGGAGCAGGATGAGTTTATTTGTTATTGGGTTGCCTCGTCTATCAAATAAGGAAAGTAAGGCAGCCATGCTAATAGGTGACATGGGCAAAACAAGGCTGATAATTCATGTGCAACAAGTTGATGAGGACAAGCTGAAGGATAAATGAGAGTTTAAGAATCAGAGGGCTAAGACATCAGGGAACGAGTTCAGGAAACAAAAAAGTAGTGCAAATAGGTCTTTCTTCCAACAGAAATAGAAGGGACTTGCCCCATCATGTACTGGTGCACCTGCACCTAAGAACAAATGTGAGTACAATAGTCAGAACTCCCAGAGTTTCAGAGCTAAACCTGCCTATTCTCAAGGCAGTATGGCACAAAGAGGTAGTAGGCCTCCTGCATGTGCTAAGTGTGGCAGAAACCACTCAGGTATTTGTCATGACGGTTCTACTGGTTGTTTCAAGTATGGTTAGAACGTTCATTTTATGAGGGAGTGTCCTGAGAACATGCAAGGTAATGGTAATAGGGGCAATAGAGCCCAATATTCATTAGTTGCTCCACCAGATAGGACTAACTTAGTTGAGTTAGACATGGTAGATTTTGATGTCATTCTTGGTATGGACTGGCTTCATGCCTATTATGCCTCAATTGATTGTAGAACTTGAGTTGTCAAGTTTCAGTTTCCAAATGAGCCAGTCTTAGAGTGGAAAAACATTTCAGTAGTGCCTAAGGGTCGTTTTATTTTGTACCTTAAGGCAAGGACGTTAGTTTCTAAGGGGTGTGTTGAGATACCTCTTATTCAGTCAATTTCAATAGTAAGAGAATTTCCAGAAGTTTTTCCAGATTATTTTCCCGGAGTCCCTCCTGAGAGAGTGATAGACTTCGGTATAGACCTTCTTCCAGATACTTTTCCTATATCTATTCCTCCATATGGAATGGCACCAGCAGAGTTGAAAGAGTTTAAAGAGCAATTGAAGATCTCCTTGATAAGGGTTTTATTCGACCAAGTGTCTCACCTTGGGGCACTCCGGTCTCATTTGTTAGAAAGAAAGATGGTTCCCTTAGGATGTGTATAGATTACCGTCAATTGAACAAAGTTACCATCAAGAACAAGTACCCTCTTCCGAGAATTGATGATCTTTTCGATCAGCTTCAGTGTGCTTCTTTTTTTCTGAAAATAGACCTCCTATCTGGCTACCATCAGTTAAGTGTAAGGGAATGTGATATTCCAAAGACAGCTTTGAGAATCCGTTATGGTCATTATGAGTTTTTGGTCATGTCCTTTGGTTTGACCAATGCGCCTGCAACATTCATGGACCTTATGAATAGGGTATTCAAACCTTATTTAGATATGTTTGTTATTGTCTTCATTGATGGCATACTAATCTATTCAAGGAATGAAGAAGATCATGCTAGTCATCTCAGAATAGTTCTCCAGACTTTGAAAGATAGAGAGTTGTATGCCAAGTTCTATAAGTGTGAGTTTTGGCTTGAGTCTGTGGCATTCTTAGGACACATTGTGTCTGGAAAGGGAATTAAAGTTGATACCTAAAAGATTGAGGCAGTGCATAATTGGCCTAGACTCACATCTCCAACTGATATTAGGAGTTTCTTGGGTTTGGCTGGCTATTAAATGAGGTTTGTAGAGGGGTCTCATCTATTTCATCCCCTTTGACCAAGTTGACTCAGAAGACAATTAAGTTTCAATGGTCTGAAGCTTGTGAGAAAAGCTTGCAGAAATTGAAAAAAAGGTTGACTACTGAGTCTTGACCTTACCGAAAGATACTCAAGGTTTTGTGGTGTATTGTGATGCATTTAGAGTTGGCTTGAGTTGTGTATTAATGCAGAATGACAAAGTTATAGCTTATGCCTCCAGATAGTTGAAAGTTCATGAGAAGAATTATCCAACCCATGACTTAGAGTTGGTTGCTGTAGTTTTTGCTTTGAAGATATGGCGCCATTATTTGTACGGTGTTCATGTTGATGTATTCACTGATCAGAAGAGTCTTCAATATGTGTTCACTCAGAAAGAACTTAATCTAAGACAAAGGATGTGGCTAAAATTACTCAAGGATTATGACATGAGTATTCTTTACCACCCACGTAACGTTAATGTTGTTGCAAATGCTTTAAGCAAGTTGTCTATGGGTAGTACCGCCCATTTTGAGGAAGATAAGAAAGAGTTAGCGAAAGAGGTGCATAGACTTGCACATCTAGGAGTTCGAATAATGGATTCCACAGAAGGAGGAGTAGTGGTGATGAATGGGGTTGAATCATCATTAGTGTAAGAAGTAAAAGAGAAGCAAGACCAAGATCCTTTATTACTTGAATTAAAGACAAAGGTTCATAATAAAAAAGTATTGGCTTTTGGAACAAGGGTGAGATAGCGTTTGAGGTATTAAGGTAGATTGTGTGATTGATTTCAAGGGTAATTGGGATGATCACCTATCTCTCATTGAGTTTGCTTACAACAATAGTTACCACTCTAGCATCCAAATGGCTCCTTATGAAGCTCCCTATGGGGGAAGATGCAGATCTCCTATTGGATGCTTTGAAGTTGGTGAAGCTGGGTTAATAGGACCGGACTTAGTTCGTCAAGCTATGGAGAAAGTGGAAGTTATTCAAGAGAGATTGAAAACAACCCAGAGTTATCAGCAATCCTACACTGATGTTAGGAGAAGGGGGTTAGAGTTTGAAGTAGATGATTGGGTATACTTGAAAGTTTCACCCATGAAAGGTGTTATGAGATTTGGTAAGAAGGGGAAGCTTAGTCCCTGGTATATTGGCCCTTACAGAATATCGGAAAGGGTAGGTAATGTAGCTTATGAGTTGGAGCTACCACAAGAGTTAGCCGTGATTCATTCGATTTTTCACATTTCCATGTTGAAGAAGTGCATGGGTGATCCTTCATTCATCATTCCAACTGAAGATATTAGCATCAATAATAGCTTATCCTATGAGGAGATTCCGGTTCAGATTCTAGATCGCCAAGTTCGCAGGTTGAGGACTAAGGAAGTACCATCAGCCAAAGTCCTTTTGAGGAATCAATTTGTTGAGGAAGTTACTTAGGAAGCGGAGGAGGATATGAAGAAGAGATATCCACATCTCTTCGAACCCAGAGAAATTCCAGATCAAGGTACTAATCCTTTCTTAATATTTATTTACAAGTTGACATGTTGTTTTGCATTTGCTTGTGGTGCTTAAACTGAATGTTGCATGTTACACCCTTAGCCTATTAAGAATAATCTCATTCGAGGACGAATGTTCCCAAGGGGGAGATATTATAACATCCCGCAGTTTGAAATAAATAGGAAGAAGCCAATAATTGGAAATAGTCATTTTTGGAAAGAAAGAAAATCTGGAAATTTACTTAAGTTAGGAAATAGTGAGTTTTTGGTCAACTTCAAACGGACATAAATCCTAGCTCAGGATGAGTTAAGTGTACTTCTAGGTATGGTTGGAAAGCTCTTGGAACGACCTTTTCAACGCCGCCAAGTTTACGCGATTTCGAGTTCGTATGAGTGAGTTATGTACATTGGAAGTTGCATTGTTCAAATAAGGAAATGTCCAATCCGGATTTTAAAGCATAGTTTGGTCTTTTCCTTAGCCTTTTATTTTAATTTGTTTTTGGTAATTATTTAGGGATCTAAACTAAACTTGGTCAGTTTACGCTTTGGAGAAATTGAGTTAGGGTTTTAGAGAAGAGAAAAGAAGAGGAGAAAATAGAAGGAGAAGCAAGGAAATAATCAAGTTCTTGAAGCTAAGATCGTGGATTTCGTCAAGGGGTTATCCCTACAAGGTATGTGAGATCACATAGCGTTGGGTTAGTTCACCCACGCGCCAAGCATGTTTAATTCAGTGTATTTTCGTCCTAAAAAGATTGAGAATTTGATGTTCTTGATACTTGTTTTTGAATTGATTTTGTTCTTGAATATGAGTTGGGATTAAGGAGTTTTTTGATGTTAAAGTGTTGTTTCATTGAGTTGTTTGAGTTAGATTTTTTGTATATGATTTGGGTACATGTATCTAAAGTGAATTTGAGAAAAAGTATCGGATTAAAATGATTATGATCAGAAAACGAGATCAAAATTTCGTTAGAATTTTGCCTGAAGGGAGGCTGGCATGATGCTCCTCCGTAGTGCCTGAGGGGCTGGTGCGGTGTGCCAGCAGTGCGCCAGATTTGAGCCCCAGTAAGTTGGGGCTGGCGCGGCGCGCCCAGGATGCGCCTAAATCATCGTATTTCACCAGTTTTCGTGGTTTAGCCTATGTAAGTCCTTCTAAAGTGTAATAACATTTTCCATTGATTCTAACTACTCTAAATGACTTCTAAACATCTAGAAATCATCCAGAAACACGAATCATAACCTTGAATCCATAAATACAAATTCAAGGAAAGTCAAGATCCAAGTCTAGGAAGTTCTTAGAGTCTTTTCAAGAAGTCTTTTGCAAATGCTTTTAACTTTGTTTTAAGACTTAAAGGTCAAGTTGAGTAAAGAGTAAAGAGTAAAGTTTGAAGTTCATTTCTTCAAAAGTATATGGGGACTATGTATTCCCAAAGGGTTTAAAATGTTTTCACATTTAAACAAGAAAGGAAACCTCGATTTCCAAAGAGCCTTCGGACAAGTTTTCAGAAAAGAGAAATGGCTTTCTGAATGAAGCAAGAAAGGAAACTTTGATTTCCAAGATACTCTTTGAGCTATGTTTTTTAGCACTAATCTCAAATCACAGTGTTATTGTATCTTTGAGCTATATTTTTATATACAAACAAAGTTCATATTGTATCTTTGCATACATACAGTGTTATTATTGTATTTCTAAATACATAGAGTTGACATCATCTTTTAAACAGTTTTTCCTTATATTGCACTTGTTTTTAAACTACTTTATATTGAAATTAGTTCAGTTATGTTGAGTTGAGTTGAACCAGGTAAGTTCTTCAGTTCCTTGCAGATTCTTTTCAAGCTTAAGTTGTGTCTAACATTCCAACTCGCATACTCGTGCATTCGATGTACTGATGCAGTTGGCCTGCATCGTCTTATGATGCAAACACAGGTTACTAGGTTCAACATCCAGTGCATCATCACTGTCCCGACATCCATCTCAGTTGTTTTAGAGGCTTCACAGATAGTCAGTCAGGTATTAGTTCATTCGTCATCATTTTGTTATTGGCTTATGTTCAGATTTGAGTTGCCATTTTGGCTAAGTTAAATGTTTATTTTTAAAACATTATGATTTCAGTTTGAGATAGTTGAGTTATTTAGCATATGAATCCTTTTCTTAATGCTTAAAGTCTTCCGCTGAGTAAGTAAGCTAGGCCAAGGGTTCGCTTGGGTCCAGCAATAGTTCTCGAGTGTCGGCCACGTCCAGGGTGTAGGCTCGGGCCGTGACACTAGTAGTATAAATATGATTATTTTTCTTAGCTTTGGCTTGGAGAGTAGTTGGCTTCCAAATATGACTATTGTTCTTCATCCTCAAATTCGAACCTCACATTTAGTGTTTGTTGTTCGTTATTCCTGTTTACCCTTTTAGATTTATAGGTTGATGAAACAAAAGTTTTGTATTTGTTATTTCACCTTTTAACTTCAATTTTTTAAGATCATAGATTTCCCCTAATAACACTTGATTTATTTTACACCCAAGGGTGTGGCCTAGAGGCCAATTAAGTGGGTTGAGTACCATAAGGTCTCAAGTTTACTTTCTCGTAAAGATAAAACATTAGGTGATTCTTCTTATCTTGTTCAAGCCTAGGTTAATAGAGTCACCTGACACATGTTGTTGCTGAGAGGTTACACGTTTCTCATGAAATTAGTTGAGGTGTGTGCAATTTGGCCCGAATACCACCGTTATAAAAAACACACGATCTATTATCGAAGAGTCACCTTACAATGCCAACTTCTGGTACCCTTGATTTGTCACACTAAATATGGTACCGAGTCTCTTTTCGGTGATATGTTGACACCATTGCTTCTTTTCCACAACTCTTCTGGTTATTTTTCCTTCATGTTTCCTGTAGGGGCAGAGCTATAGTTCTACTTGTTGGTTCGGTAGAACTCGTACATTTGGTCTAAAATGTATATTTGTGTTAACATTGTTGTATTTCTACTCGTAGATTTGGATTAATCCTTCAAAAGAAAGAAACAAGTCCAACTGGAGGCACTACCGAAGGATTTGTATTAGTTGTTTAGATTGTTGGAACCATTAGTTCACTTTCATAAATGATGGAAATTAAAGCATATAGATAATGTCGTTATTTTTAGTCTATATCTAAACTAGAGAATTTACCTAAAGGGTATATCAATTTCATATGCTATAATTTCTATTTTCTACCATTATATGTCTACCCAATCAAAGCATTAATTATCTACTAGAGAAGTGTGAATTACTCATCCTTTAGCAAATTAAATCATTACTTTTGTGTTTCAAAACCTTAATTCATGTTACTTTTTAGATAACTCAATAATTAGATAGTCACATAATGTTTGAGAAAATCAGCACAGCTTGCTGCTAATCGAACGAGCTCCTCCATTGATGGAGCTTGAACTCACATGAGAGAACAAGAATCTAGAAGAGTTGCATGAAAATTATATTTCATTGAATGTGAATTAAGAGAACTGAACTTTACAATTGATCATTATATACCCACACTTTAAGCTAGCAACAAACTAACAAACTCTCTAACTAACTCTGACTAACAAACTTTTAACTAACCGCATTAACTAAAATATGTTATAAATGAATTATATTCTCAACACCCTCTTCAAGTTGGAGGTAAATGGATTTACAGACAACTTGTTCAATAATGTAGCATGTTTAACTCCTGTAAGAGCCTTCGTGAGGATATCTGCCAGTTATGAATGAGTGGAGATGTGGTGGAGAGTGAACAAGCCTTTTTGAAGTTTGTCTCTAACAAAATGGCAGTCTATTTCTATGAGTTTTGTCCTTTTATGGAATGTTGGGTTCTTGGCAATGTGAACTGCAACTTGACTATCACATAATACTTTTATAGGCAAGAGGCATTGTACAGACAACTCCTTCATCAATCTTTCAAACCAAGCCATCTCCCCTACTACCTGTCTCATAGCTCTACATTCTGCTTCAGTAGAGGACAAATATATTGTGGCCTTCTTCTTGGACTTACAGCTGATAGGACTATCACCCATTAGGACTAGATACCCACTGACTGACTTCTTTGAATCAGAATAAGCACCCCAATCTAAATCACAATATGCCTTGACAGTAAGATCAGGTTTATTTGAAATGAATATTCCCATTATAGGATCTTGTCTTAGGTATCTGAGGACATGATAAGTTGCCTTTAAGTGTGATTCCCTAGGTGTTTGCATGAACTGACTTAGGTGCTGCACACTGTAAGATATATCCATCATAGTGTGTGTTAGAAAATTAAGTTTGCCTACTAACTTCCTGCAATAAGTAGGATCAAATAATAACTTCCCATCAGAGGCCTTCAATTTTTCAGTGTATTCAAGTGGTGAAGCAACAATTTTGCAGTTCAGAGAATCAAATACCTTTAAGAGATCAGTGGTGAACTTTCTTTGTGAGATGAGAACTCCATCATGTCTGTATAATATCTCCAAGCCCAAGAAGTAATGAAGTCTACCTAAATCCTTTATTTTAAACTGATCATTCAGAAAAGACTTTAGAGAGTTGATCTCCTCCAAATCAGTCCCAGTTAGAATCACATCATCAACATATACAACAACAAAGACCAAAGAACTGCCCTTGTTTTTGTGAAACATTGAGTAACCACTATGTGAATGTATGTACCCCTTAGAAAAAAGACTGCTAGCCAACTATCATACTACTGCCTACTAGCCTGCTTTAAACCATATAATGATTTTTTTAATTTTCACACCATGTTTGGGCAATCCACAACAAGACTTGGTGGTAATGTTATGTCTACTTGCTCATTCAAATCTCCATGAAGGAAGGCATTGTTGACATCTAACTGATACAGACCCCATCCCTTTTTAGCAGCAGTGTAATCAAACTCCTAACAATAGTCATATTTACTACAAGAGTTTCATTGTAATCTCTACCAGCCTGTTGAGTGTACCCCTTAACTACCATTCTTGCCTTAAACCTTTCTACACTACCATCATCCTTGTGCTTGATTTTATATACCTACTTACAACCAATAGCCTTCTTATCCTTTGGCAGAGGTACTAATTCCCAAGTATTATTTACATATAGAGCTTCAAATTCCTGTGTCATAGCCATTTGCCAGGCAGGATACAAAATTGTTTCTTTATATGAGGAAGGTTCACAATCATGAGAGATATTTTCAACTAATTGCTGGCAATCAGAAGACAAAGTGGTAAACCAAATGTTGTCATGGTTGATCAGGAAAGATGTAAGATAATGGTGAGGATCAGGTTCAGGTGTGGAGGAATGCAATTTAGGTAAAGTATATTTATATTCTTTGAGGTAGTTGGGTGTATGGAGTGACATGGTTGTTCTTCTAAGAGCAGGTGGAGCATCACATGGTGGAACTGGTGTGTTTTGAATGGTATCCCTGGTGTGTGTTCATT